>NW_020185328.1:12736782-12738814 GCF_003031525.2 Neophocaena asiaeorientalis asiaeorientalis
AGTAATCAGTCCTCGAGTTGCTTATATTTAATAAGGAAGGTATTTTCAGAATATCAGAGAAAAATAATGAGATAGCTACTGGCTGGGGATTTGTTTTGCTACTAGTGGCATGGGTCAGGAAAGTCTCTTTAATAGCAACATCTAAGGTGAGATTGTAATTAAAAAGAAGCAAATCATAAATTTACCTAGATGAAAAACAATTTAGGTACATGCAATGGCAAGTGCAAATACCTGGAGAATAAAATAAGCAGATTTCTGTAATCTAATATACTTATTTCTCTCATTTTTATGGCATTTCATTGCTTTTTATTTATAATATTTTTTTCTTTTTTCAGTGTTATCAGTCTTCTTTCCTTTAGCTCCTTTTCTAATGCTTCATTTACATTTCCTCTAAAGGTTCTAATAGTACTTATACTCAAATCAGACAGGTTTATACTTCTTAGAATTTTCAAAATTTTAAATAAGTGAATACATGCTTAAATGCCTAAAAAAATTGACCTAGTAAATAAACATGCAGAGGAGATTATAATTCTTATTGTATGCACTCTAAGGTCAAAAGAGGTAGCTCAAATTTAATATTACATATGATAGTTTAGTTTCATAAAGATCAAGAAAACAAAATTCTCAGAAAGACATGTAATTCTTAAAATTATCATCTGCCTGCCTATCTGACACCTGTAAATGTCAACACTTTTACATTAATGAATGACATTTTAATGTAACCACTGGATACTTGCACATTCATTGACTGAGGTTACCACGTAAAAGTGAAATTCTACTGTGCTTTGAGAAAATATATCTGAGAATTTCATATATAATATTTTAGATAATTTCCTTCCCTATCATTAAGTACTAACCACACTTCAAATGTTGAAATTATACAGACATATATAACACAAAGAGCTTATATAACTTGCTAAACAACAGAATCAATAACCACAAAAAATAAAAAAAATCATCAAATAACATAAAAACATATGGTGGCTCAGGGATGACTCAATATACAATGAATCATGTATCAAACTAGGAAGGATATGTCAATAGTAATTGTATGAAAGGAAAATCTTTGCCTTTGGCCATCATTCTCAAAGACTGATAGTCATATCAAGTAACTCTATTCTGAAAATTAATTCATTTAACTGTTCGTAGGAAATGTTCCAAAAATCAGAAACAGATGGTCAGTGGGAGCATATATTTTTTTCTCTAATAATAAAATCAGTGAAATAATAATAATAACAACAACTACAGTAAAAACTAAAAACAACAATAATAGCTACTTTTAGTGAGCATTCTCCATATCTGGGAACAGTGTTATGCATTAGATAAAGGTTAACAAAAACCTTATTTAATATTCATAAAATCTCTGTCACATAAAATGCTATTATTCCAACTTTACAGATGAGTAAATTGAGGAACAGAAGGTTTAAAAATTCAGCCAGATAGCAATAATGGAGAATATTTGAACCTGGGTTACCACACTCTAGACTGTTGCCATCTGCTTACCTTGTATCCATTTTCAGTCAGGAAGTAACTAAGTAACCCATAAAATAATTAACTTCTACAAGAATCTTGGTCATATTTACATTTGTTTTACACCTACACCTTTGAGCAATCTAAAATCATTTTTTAAACAGGTAATAGAGGTAGCACAATTGGAGAACATCAATTTGTTAGACAGAAAACAAAAAAAGGAAAGAGAAGAAAATAAAAAAAGATATGAAAAAAGAAAATAAAAGAAAAAATGAAACGAAAATATGTTTTCTGTAGATTCAAAATTTGGGTATGGACCTATACATCGAGTTATTAGTTGATTACAACAGGGTTTGTTTTCAAATGTAGTTCTTTATTTAAAACATAGATGATAGAGTTTCACTTAGATGTACTGAATCAGAATTGTTAGGAGGTTAGGACCAGGATTGTACACTGAATAAATAACCCAGCTAATTCTTTACATACTGAATTTGTGTTCCCCTCAATTCTCAAAACATTATATATATATATATATATATATACATACACACACAGACACACA
>NW_020185328.1:12738859-12745178 GCF_003031525.2 Neophocaena asiaeorientalis asiaeorientalis
ATATATATATATATATATATATAAATTATGAAAGGAATACTGATCCTTTTAGGTAATTACTAGGCTTACTAGACCCTAGAAAAATATTGAAAAGCACCAAACTTTAAAAAATCTGCTATGATATAAAAACTTAACTGAGGTTATGTGATATAGTAGAAGGAACCCAGGATTTAAATTAAAACATTTTGTGTTTAAGACACACGTTCTGCTTCCTACTAGGTACATGACGCTTAGCAAGTTAATGTATATCTCTCAAATTCAATTTTCTTATCTTTAAAGTGACAATAAAATACTGTTCTTGGGCTTACCTGGTGGCGCAGTGGTTGAGAATCTGCCTGTCGATGCAGGGGACACAGGTTCGCGCCCTGGTCTGGGAAGATCCCACATGCCACGGAGCAACTAGGCCCGTAAGCCACAACTACTGAGCCTGCGCGTCTGGAGCCTGTGCTCCGCAACAAGAGAGGCTGCAACAGTGAGAGACCCACGCAGAGCGATGAAGAGTGGCCCCCGCTTGCCGCAACTAGAGAAAGCCCTCGCACAGAAACGAAGACCCAACACAGACAAAACATAAATTAATTAATTAAAAAAAATACTGTTCTTATCACATTGTTATTATGGTGATCATGGGAAACAATGTACATTAATGTTTTGCTAACCTTAAAGTGCTGTTTAAATATTAGTTACTATCAAAAGAATTGGCTTTGGAAGATAATTTTGCCTTGATTTTATTTTTTATAGCAATGACGATATGACAACATAGAAAAACTTAATTCCTTTCATCAGTGTGTAACAAGACTAAGGTTTCATTTTCTTTTGCACTCAGATGAATTCTTTCCAAAATAAAACAAACGAACAGAATATATCCAAAGGGAAAAGCAGAAGAAAAAATCCTGGTACATTAAAGAAAAACAAATAAATAAATAACTACAACAATATTGACTTCAAAGAAATATCTTTGAGTTGAGGTAGAGAAATGAAAATTGCCTGTAGTTTTTATGTCACATGAAAAAAAAAAAAGAGGCAGAGGGGAGTCCCATTTTTCTTTAGCTCCCAAGAGCAGACCTTACAGTGTCCACAATTTTTATTGTCCTCTGAAATCACTAAAAGTTTTGCATAAGGGCTCCTTAGAGGGGAGGGCAGAATCGAGTACCTGACTTTCTGTCTCTCCACATTCCCAAATTTTGTGTAAAAAGTCCATTATAAAGTGGGGAAAAAGACATGATTTACATCCAAATTATTCTTGCCTGCACTGTCATAAAAAGATGTACCTATTCAGCTATATTCTGTTGCAATGACTGACAATAATTTTTCTTTATCACAATCCCTTTGATGCTCATTAAAAACAATAATAGATGGTCACAATAACTTTCCTTTTCATTGTTTCATCATTTTGATAAGGATGTCTGAATGCTTGCATATTTTTTGATAAGATGCTTTTCCTTCTTCGGACCCATCTCTGTCCCTTCTTTTAGAATGCATGGGTATAATTTCTTCATATTCATTTTGCTGAATGTGATTTCAATTATCATGTCAATAGTAATATATGAATTCCTTCATCCTAAAAGAAATGCTTGTTTCAGTCACACATTTTCCCCCAGAAGTTTAATATTAATGAGAGAACTTGAGATTTTTTTCTACACCAAGCTGACAGTTTGTGTCACAGATTTCTATGTCAAATTTTCAAGAAATATAGCACTGGAAGACAGCAGTACATAGCTCAGGGCAATAATAAGTCAGAGATGGGCAGCTACAATGTTGGTCTAAAGAGTAGATCAGTGCTGTGCTTTAGAAGAATATGGCCTTCAATTTTTATGTATCTTGATAACAGTCTCTGAAATGAAGAAGGCAAATGTTGACTGGTGATCAAGTGGGAATAAATAATCCCTGCTCTTTTTACACATACTGGAGGCAAGTCTTGATATGATAAAAAATTACCTGCAACTCTAATTACCTCTGTAGCTGGCATTGTCTTATTTATTTTACATGCATGAAAAACAGTTGGTTTGTAAATATAGGTGTATTGCCATAGAGGGGTTCAGCAACAAATTGTAGGTTTTATCCATTCAAGGAAAACATTAATAAAGGAATTTTTGTTAATTTCCAACCAATTTATTTTTCCACATTTCAGTTCATTATCATGTTCTAGAACATTTGATTAATGGAGACTACTTCATGACTTCTTGGTACACTTCTGTATATTTAACTAATAGCATGGAAAATGTTTAAATCTTGTAGCTTATTAAATCCAGTGTTTTAATTTTATTATCAGAGTTGAGTTTGTCATAAAGTCTCTGCTTTTTTGCTAAATTCCATGAATCACAAATTCATTGTGCTGCTAAAAGATTATGTAAAAATACTTCAGACAAGACTGCTCTATTTTTCTTTCTCAATTCCTCTTTTATCATCTACCAGGTTCAACAATGATCTAACTTCTATAATCTGCTCCGAATGTCACATACTTTGATGTTGATTCATGACCATTCTCTGTGAATATGACTTTTCCTAATCATTGCACTTAGTTTTAAACTTTGAAAGGGCAACTTGTTTGAGAGGAATATGAAAGTGTCATAGAAGGGATATGATCTGGCATCCAGACTCATCATTAGACTCACAGGGTTCCCAAGTCGCAGGGTTGTGGATTTACAACCGTCGGAGCCAAAACCATGCCTTGTTTTAATAGAATTTTGTTTTTTCCATTACCTTGAAGAAGATGTTGCAACGGCCTTTTACTTCATAATAGGTTGTTTTCTGTGAACTTCTGATGTACTTACTATACCTGAGAAGTTTTCATTTGCATAGTTTAACTACAAGAGTCTTGGGTAATGCAAAGTCTGCACCAAAATGGAACTTCACCTAATACTAATTATTACACACACATTAGAGTCTTGTTTTGGAATGAATATAAGTATTCAGTAAAGGGGTAGGAACTATCCTTAAAATTGGGAGGATTTTTCTACCTCAGCTTTAGAATGCAGGATATTCTGACCTATGCAAGTAAAATCATTTTGCATATTAAATAGAAATCTGACAGAAATATAGAGATGTCTGTCTGTCTATTTGGCTATCTGTCTATTTTCGTTCGTAGTGAGCTAACCCAAACAGAGTATTCACACGGAATCATTAAATTAAGGCTAATTATGATAAGATTTAGTTTTAGTTGCCCAGGGCACAAAATTCACTCACATAAATGCCCTTTTCAGGAAAGTATAAAATGTATCAAAATACAGGTTGTTACATCTGTTAAAGCTTGAAAATGAGTATTAGTGAATTACGAAAAAAAAAATTCAATTCTATGTTAAAAATTAGTTCTTATGTTATTGAATTCCCTCTACAGAAGGGAAAGGAGATAAACATTGTTTTAAATGGGTTACCCAAGCATTATTATTAGAGTTACAAACTCTAATTTCCCAACTATGAGTGTATATATATGTATATATATTTTTTTTTTTCTCATTTTTCTTCTGGGTGCCACAGAATCAATTTCAGGTGATAGAGATGTTCAAAAAACAAAAGCAGATGGGTCTCTAAAGAATCTTTACTTAAGTAGGAGGTGTAAGACCTACAAGGTGATTTTTTCTATAGAAATAGTTACTGAAATAGGTGACCTATCTGTGTTCTTAGTACCTTCACCATGAAATAGTGAACTCTTCATACTTGTTCATGAGCTAAGAGTTAACTGAAAACTCTCATTATTGTAGATCAAAATCCAACCAATATACAATATTTGTGCTTGAAAGTGAGACAGGGACTGGCTGAAATACTTTCCATAGCATGAGGATGGTTTGCAATGAAATCTAGAACAAATAAACATGTTTCCTCCTTTATAAGATTAATCTACTAAAGGATCCAAAATATCCCAGGGATCTAAAATGTGATAAAAACAATATAAAATATAGATTTGAGATCTAAGAAGGAAGACAAGAGAGACATGAGGATATTTTTTTAAAAGAAGATGTTGCCAGACTCCTCAGTAATAAGCACACTATACAGAAAACATAGAAAAAAACCCAGTGATTTTTCTACCCTCTTTTTAAATACTGACAGTTTTTATTTATATTTATCTTGATGGTATTTTATTATGCATTTTGATAGGTTGTGTTCTACTTTATTATCAAACATATCATTACATAAAAAGCACATCGTTTGGAGCTCATAGTGAGCTCAGCACTTTCTAGATTAAATCAGTGCTCAAACCAAATATAGCAAGAATCAACTAAACATAGGCATTGATTTGACATCAGCCTTGCCTTTTGATATTTCTTTCTGTGATCTGTCTGCTTCTAAAAATTCTACTCTTTAATCACCATAAGAGAACATAGATTGGAAAGGCTTGTTCAGATTTAAGCAACTATGGCTCTTAGCTCTAATATTGGCAAAATATGTACCACGATTGCTTGCTAATGATTTTGTCTGTATGTGAATATTATCATCATTTTTTTCTCACTTGAAAAATAATATAATTCCAACTGAAGAATTTTAAAATAGATGCCTTTATGTCAAAGCTCAAATGAGACAAGGATAAAAAGACCATTATTAAAACAGTACTTTGATCAAAATAATAGAGAAATATATTCTTTCATGCTGAAAAAAATAGTTTAGTATTGAGTCCAATTGTGACTCAATATTTATCTCTTACATTTACTTAGTGAAAGCCAGTTTAGTAATAAGTCCTAATTCCTAAGTGTTCATAATAATTCAAAGCTCTTTCTAAACAATAAATAATTTACTTGTTGCCACTATGTGCCTGGTGTTTTTTTAAATTCCCACTAGATCAACAAAGAAACTAAAAAAATAAGGCATTAAAAAAATAAGAGTAGCAGATGTTGATTAGAATTCCAATAATTTTTTTAGCCCTATACCACAAGTAAAACAATAGTTACTGTACTTCAAGACTGTTAAAAAAATCAGGCAAGAGAAATGTTTTCCTCTTCAGTTAGTAACATCTGAGTAATATTTATCTGGGACCAGTAGAAACTTGTATGATATGCTTCTGACCACAGCTTATAATTCCTTTTCAATGACAAACATAGTATCAATATTATTATCTCAAATCATCTTTATAATCATGAAAGAAAAATGTTTACTCTTAAATTTACATAATATATTGCTTAATATACTGAGATTCGAGCACTTTTGAGCTTATCCATTTTAATAGATACTTAAAGTATGGATAGAAATATATTACAGAAAACTAAATATTTTAATAACTTCTTCATTTTGTAAAACTTAAAAGGCTAAAATAGAAGAGATTTTGGATGAATTGAATGTGTAATGATTTTATTACATACGTCTTGATCTTTGATAAAGCTTATATCAAATGTATGACTCTTCAAGCGATTCAAGAAGTTTTCAGTTAGTGTTCGGTCCTTCTGGACTAATTTTTAATAACAAAAAATCTACATTAGTGATGTAATTATGTGATGGATCTGTCAACAAACCGGCTTCATTATCACCAGTGCAATGGTCTTGACAAATACGAATCTGAAAAGACCTTCCATTTTCCATGTTCTTACTCTTTAGGTTTCTTGTCAGTTGCTTTACATCTGAGAGATGCAGATTTTGCACACGTATGATGTAGATTAACTCAGGGCAGAAACCAGGCCTTGCTGGAGTACTAACCACCATCACTCTGTTTCATGTCAATTCCAGGGCCGTGTGAATTATCCTTAGGGATAACTTTTAACTTTCCTTTTCTTTTTGACATAGTACTCCTTAACAAGAGAAATGCTGTTGCCTCCTTGTTCTGCTTAGGAATTCCCATGGTTGTATTATAAGGATGATTTTCTAAATATTTAACAATTGGTTGAGTGCTGACACCAGCCAATTAGAACAGACATTAGACTTTCACCACACTGGGGCTTTAACAGGAGAACATCATACTTATTCAGGTTTTGAGCCTTCCCTCCTTGTGCTAGAAACTGGGAATTATAATTTTAAAATATATATTATATATAGGAATCATAGATTATCTGCCCAATAAAAAGTCCAAGAGATAGTTTCACTGTAGGAAAACTGCAGAAAGCAACAACAGAGAATGATTTCTTTTTCAGAAAGAAATAACCCTAAATTATTGCCTTATCTCTTGATTGGCTTTACAATCACATACAACCACACAGGTCCTAGAATAGAACATTAATTTTCATAGGCATCACAAGTACGATGTAAAATCCTGCCTTTTTCCCCTTGCAAAGTAACAGATTTGCTACTTGGGCCAAGTTCCCTGACCTGATCAATACAACTATATGTGGAGTTCCTATTTTTAGGTACTTTTTTTTTTTTTTTTTTTTTTTTTTTTTGTGCTCCAGAGCCCTCTCATTTT
>NW_020185328.1:12745275-12806394 GCF_003031525.2 Neophocaena asiaeorientalis asiaeorientalis
CGGTACACGGGCCTCTCACTGTTGTGGTCTCTCCCGTTGCGGAGCACAGGCTCCGGACGTGCAGGCCCAGCGGCCATGGCTCACGGGCCCATCCACTCCGCTGCATGTGGGATCTTCCCAGACCAGGGCACGAACCCGTGTCCCCTGCATTGGCAGGCGGACTCTCAACCACTGCGCCACCAGGGAAGCCCTCTAGGTACCTTTTCAAAGGAGTAAGATATTTGGTCTTCATTTTCTTAAAGGCATTATTTGTTTGGAACATGAACTAAAACTACTTAAAGAGCAATCTAGAGTTGCAGTTTCAAGTAAAAATGGCAGTGTTTGTCATAGGGATGTCATTTTACAGTATTTCTTAAGCACTCTCCAAAGCACTCAGCACTAGTCTGTGAATGCTGTAAATTCAAAACAAATATGTATTTTATACCTAGTAGTTTGTACCTCTTGATCTCCTTTACCTATCTTGTCCCTTTCCTTACCCCTCAGTGATGTACAGTACAGGGAATACAGCCAATACTTTATAATAACTTTATATGGAATATAATCTACAGAAGTATTGAATCACTCTGTCATACACCTGAAACTAATATAATATTGTAAATCAAATATACTTTAGCAAATAAATACAATAAAAATAAAAGGTGCAAAACATAAAAATATAAAGAGAAACACTCAAAGTTAATAAAATCTCAGGTAGAACACCAACTAATTGTGGAACATGTAACAGATGTGAATATCAGGTGTGGCATGCTTTTGTAAAATTTAAATTGCTTTTAGTGAAGCAGTATTCAATATTCCAAGAATAACAAAAAATAATAACCACATCCTAAATCTGTTTTTTTTATTTAAAGAGTAATATTTCAATTGTGTTATAAATACAATTTTATTAGATGAGTCATATTCTCTGATGCATAATTTAAAAAAAAGTTTGAGTTAATTCCAACATTACTTGAAGTTTTAGAGTCACACTAGTCAAACTGCTATCCTGGGTAGCTCAGGGGATTTTTCACCTGTCCACATTGCTAGATAAATGTAATCAAGTTTCCCCTCCACCCCATCTCTTTTCTGTCTAAGACTGAAATTTTGAGTTTTATTTTATATTGTTTATAAGTCTACAGTTGAAATGGGTCACATTTATGACCCTCTGGAAATGTGAAGGATTAATTCAGAATGCAGGTACTAATATGTTTGGACCATGCTTAGGTCTGAATCTATGATACTTTCCACATTTATTATCTGTAATTTTGTGAGTACTCATATTAATATGCAACAACACTATCCCAAGATCAGCATCCTCCTTATCACTTCACTCTTAAAAAGACTGAGATGTATTGTAAAGAGAATTTTACCTATCTGCTATGAATATGGTATCTGTTCTTTAAAAAGAATACTTTAGATGTCTGGACTGTCAATCTTATATTCCTTCAATCATTTCATTAACCTAATAAAAAAGAATAATTTCATTACTGTTATTTTTTCATCACTTCCAGATATTATTGTGAATATTGATGCTATAGCAGTCAAAATAACTGTGAGGTATTTCCCTTGATAGCTTTCATCTCATTTGAAACTATTTTAACCCTGTCTTTTCAGACAGACCTGATTGATATAGCCTGCATTTTGGTCATGACTTAAACAGTTACAACTCCATAATTGGAAAAATAATCTTCAGAAGCAAAGAAATGTTAACATGCTATAATTGACTTAGATGGCTAAAGTTACCTCGTAGAAGAATGTGAACTTGTGAATTGGGGCGTTCTTATATCTTATGGGGCAGTTTATTCACAACAAGAAGTAACTGCTAATTAGCTCCCTAGCTAGCAAAAGTTAGATGTAAAGTATGTAAACTTAGAATGTCTAGTACTTCATATTACAACAAAAATGTATGCATTGAGCTCATTAAGGAGATCTTAGTGGATCACAAAAGGAAAAAGGAAAGCATGTGTCAAAAGCTGGATGAGCAACAAAATTATTTTTGATTTGATATTCATAATAAAGTAAATAGCTCAATATTTTAATATTTTTAATCAATATGCCACTTAAGTTTTCACATAAAACATGGGAAATTTGAACCTAAGAGAGAATTAATCATTTCCTTCCCATGAAGTTTTACTTGAAGTTTGGGGGTGTTCAAATCCCGTGTTAAAATACTATTAAAATACAAGTTGACTTTCAAGGAAGGAGTTTGGTTTGATTCAGTAAACAGAGAGTTAGTACCTGCATTGGGCCAAATTCTGTGTTATGACTTAGAATGCAAAGATCAAGGAATCATAGTGTTTTTTCCACTGTCAGGTGGAGGATTCAAATAATCAATAGTACCAATGCAAAGAAGTAAAGGCTGTGATATTTTTACACTAAGGAAATTATAGGAACACATTCTCTTTTTTTCCCTTACAAAGATTGAATCAACATGGAGTGACATCACTTCTGTTTGCTTTTGTTTTAATTTGAATTTTTGGACTATGAGTTATGGTCAGTGAGGGACCAAATTAGAATTTTCACAACTCAAGTACAAAACATGTACCTGGCCATGGACTGAAATGTCATCTCTTCCTGAAGTTCCCAATAATATAATTTACAAAGGCAAAAATAAGAGAAAGCCTGGAAAATCAAGGAGGTGGTCATAGTTGGCTGAGTTAACAGTTTAGCAAGATCAACCACCATGAGTAAAAAATTGAATAAAAAGATTAAATAGTCATTTGCTAAGATTATAATTAATACATGTGTTTCATGCTTAATGTGTATTCACAGCATCATGAAATAGATACTGTTTTTCTCCCTATCTTATTATTGAAGAAAAGAGAGATTAAGCAACTTTCCCAACACTGAAAATCTAGAAAGCTAGAAAAGAGCAGAGGTGGGTTTGATCCCAGGCATTTTACTTCTGCAACTACACTCTTTACCACCACTGTGGAATATCAATCTAAGAAGAAGGAAACCAGAGTATTACTGTTATGAGGGAAAATCATGATATCATGACTGAGTCATATTCCATGAGGGCATATATAGGTGTCTGAATTCAGAGTCAGGGGAAAGAATAGGAGCAAGATGAATTTTTTTTTTAACTGTTCTACATTTCCCTTCAGGGGAGACATACAAGAGTACCACACTGCTTGACTGGCATCCAGCACTAGACATTTGATCTAGTTGAGGCACCAGGTGGCAGAAAATCAGAAGCATTACTATGACTCCTCTCCTGATTTCTGACTTACAATTGCTCTAATATACTCCAGTTCAGTACTACTTAAAGTGTGGTCTTGCAGCATCAACTGGGAACTTGTTAGAAATGCAAATCCCCAACTCCCACCACAGATTGGATCAGAACCTTTGGTGTATGGACCCTAGAATTTATGTTTTAGCAAGATGTCCAGGTGATTATCAAGCTTAAATCTGAGAAGAATAGTGGTCAAAGGGTATAAAGTTGTAAGAATGTATTCTGCCATTTGGGAGGTCCTTGCTTTCCACAATTAATCATCCATTCCTCTAGTTCCTGAACTTTCTTAGACAAATTATTTGACTCTGTTTCTCATCTGGCTATCTCATCATGTTTATATATATAAAAATATATATATTCATATATTTTCATATTTGGGTAAGAGCAACACTAAAGTTTTCCAAAATCATTCCCCATAACTCCTATTTCCTCTCCATCAAGCGCACGTGCCTGCACCAGCATGAAAGAGAAAGACTACCAAAGAGTGTGACCACTTAAATTCCTTTTTGGAAACAATAAAGGATATAACATTATTCATATGTATAAACAGACAAACCCAGAGGAAAATTAACATTAGCAAGACGATGGAGTACCAAAAATTGCTCAAATTTCTGTATGCCTTCTTTAGGAATCAGGAATACAAAGGGCCTAAATCACACTAAGCAAGTAAACAAAAGTCATATGACAATCTGGTTAGGCAGAACACATCTACCCATACGCATATATTCCTTCAAAAAAGATAAAATCAATCACTTTCTATGTAACAAACACCATGCTAATTTAGAGATAAAGGAGTGAAGTAAATAGAAACAATTCTTACTTTCATAGATCTTAGAGTTTAGTCACTGAGGCAGAAGTTTTTCAAAAACAAAATAAAACCAATACCTTCCCATCCCTCCCAAAAAATCACACAAGGAAGGCAATATAACATAAGACATGTACTCGGGAGGCAGGGGACCTGGCTTTGAATCCTTTTTTTGCGGTACACGGGCCTCTCACTGTTGTGGTCTCTCCCGTTGTGGAGCACAGGCTCCGGACACGCAGGCTCAGCGGCCATGGATCACGGGCCCAGCCGCTCCGCGGCATGTGGGATCCTCAAGGACTGGGGCACAGACCCATGTCTCCTGCATCGGCAGGCGGACTCTCAACCACTGCGCCACCAGGGAAGCCCATTGCTCTATTATTTACTACCTTTTGACCTTGGACGCATAAACTCCCTAAGTTTGTGTGTCTGTAAAAAAAAATAAAAAAAACAAAAAAAAGATAATAATAGATCCCAGAATATTGTTCTTTGTAAAGATTAAAAGAGATGAATCACATAAAGTTTTTATTTAAAGTCTACACATAGTTAAGTCCTCAATGAGTGCTAGTTACTTCGTTATTATTAGAGGAATAGGTATACTGAGCTAATTGAAAGAAAAATGCAAGGTGTTAAAAGAATATATAATAAGGACACCTAATTAAGTTTACATTTAGGGAGTGTTCCCTGACAAATAGTGCACCCTGGTATTAAACTAAAACTACCCAGTTTTCTGTATATTTATATTTTCTGTAAAGAGTACAGAGTTCAGGCTTCAAGGGACTCTCTATGAGACTGCCAGCCTTAATTTTTCTAATCTGCCACTAGTTATGCAACATCGAGCAAGTATCTTTATTTTTGATGCAGAAGAGTAATGTAAGGGGACTGCCCAACCTAATATTTCTAGTATACCGTCTAGTCTTACTGGCTGGAAATGTTATTTTCATACAACCATTTTTATGTTTAGTTGAGTAGCATTGAAACTATCCAGTTTCCTCGCTGTTTGGCAAAAGTTCTAATTGGTTATGTTTTGCTACCCTGGGCACACTATAAGACAAAATTGCAACAAAAGACATCAATAAAAAGCAGAAAGCTTCAGATTGTTAAAATCATGAATGTTATTAATACTATTAAAATGCTAATTGCTGTTTAGTGGAGGTTCACTTGCAATTCTAAAGGAAGAAATGCTTAGGCTGCATCATCTGAGCCACAGATTGTTTGTTCACTAATGGGGAGAAAATTCACTTTTGTTTAATTTATATGAACAAGAAGGCATTCCAAGGAGGTACACTGAAGTGACTGCAGACCTCCTAGGGTTGGAGCCAACTTCAGCTTCACCCCTACCCTAGGTGGTCCTTAATTGCCATTACAGACTGCCTGGCTGTAAGTTATTGTTTGCACTGCACATGACCTTGGATGCAAACTAGAACACTATGAATTAATCCCTGTAATATTTCTTATTTAACATCTGTGTTGTCACCAGCCACTATTCAGAGACAAAAACAAACAGCCATATCTATCTCCTACTACATTTTGTTTTTTTTTTTTAAAACCAGTTCTATTGCTTCCCAGACTCTCTAAATGGATCATCTAATAAAAGAGTAAAACCATTTACTTCCATTATTTTGTAGAATAAAAATAGAAAAACAGAAATAAGGGTGATACTGAAATAAAAATATTTTTAAACAACAGGAATCCTGCAAACATCTTGATTTCTTCTACCGATGTTGCTATCATCTCTCTTTTATTTTCTTGTGTCTGTTTTAAAATAAGGGAGGGTTCCAAAGCAAATTTATGAAAATAAAAATGATTTAATTCATTTCATTCATATTTAATTCATTGATGAAATGTAGTCACCATAGGGAGAAATGTAGCAACACCTTAACAGCTGGAAATGATTCAGACTGGTGTACTGCATTAAATGGAGAATACTTGCAAGAAGAAGTGAGTTCATAAAAATTCAATTACTCAAATGGGAACCTTTCCAAGACCCTAGGGTTAACACCTAGATTGAACTCTCACTCTTGCTCTATATACACACACACACACACACACACACACACACAGCTTTAGTCACAAGTGTTTAAATGTTCTATTTACTTGAACTCAAGAGATGAAAGTTACAGCTAAAACAGCTGCCATATCATCAAGCTGAGAACTAGTTTCACATAGACACAGAAAACTAACAATAACAAAAATCACAAAGACCCCAAATAGCCAAAGCAATCTTGAGAAAGAAAAACGGAGTTGGAGGAATCAGGCTCCCTGACTACAGACAACACTACAAAGCTACAGTAAACAAGACAGTATGATACTGGCACAAAAACAGAAATATAGATCAATGGAACAGGATAGAAAGCCCAGAGATAAACCCACACACATATGGTCACCTTATTTTTGATAAAAGAGGCAAGAATATACAGTGGAGAAAAGAACAGCCTCTTCAAAAGTGGTGCTGGGAAAACTGGACAGGTACATGTAAAAGAATGAAATTAGAACACTCGCTAACACCATACACAAAAAATAAACTCAAAAGGGATTAAAAACCTAAATGTAAGGCGAAATACTATCAAACTCTTAGAGGAAAATAGAGGTAGAACACTCTATGCCATAAATCACAGCAAGATCCTTTTTGAACCACCTCCTAGAGAAATGGAAATAAAACCAAAAATAAACAAATGGGACCTAATGAAACTTAAAAGCTTTTTCACAGCAAAGGAAACCATAAACAAGATGAAAAGACAACTCTCAGAATGGGAGAAAATATTTGCAACTGAAGCAACTGACAAAGGATTAACCTCCAAAATATACAAGCAGCTCATGCTGCTCAATATCAAAAAAACCAACAACCCAAACCAAAACTGGGTGGAAGACCTAAGTAGACATTTCTCCAGAGAAGATATACAGATTGCCAACAAACATATGGAAAGATGCACAACATCGCTAATAATTAGAGAAATGCAAATCAAAACCACAATGAGGTATCACCTCACACCATTCAGAATGGCCATCATCAAAAAATCTACAAACAATAAGTGCTGGAGAGGGTGTGGAGAAAAGGGAACCCTCCTGCACTGTTGGTAGGAATGTAAATTGATACAGCCACTATGGAGAACAGTATGGAGGTTTCTGAAAAAACTAAAAATAGAAAATTACCATATGACCCAGCAATCCCACTACTGGGCATATACCATGAGAAAACCATAATTCAAAAGGAGACATGCACCACAATATTCATTGCAGTACTATTTACAATAGCCAGGATATGGAAGAAACCTAAGTGTCCATTGACAGATGAATAAATAAAGAAGATGTGGCACATATATACAATGGAATATTACTCAGCCATAAAAAGGAACGAAACTGAGTTATTTGTAATGAGGTGGATGGACCTAGATTCTGTCATATAAAGTGAAGTAAGTCAGAAAGAGAAAAACAAATACTATATTCTAATGCATATATATGGAATCTAAAAAGCAATACTGATGAATCTAGTGGCAGGGCAGGAATAAAGACATACATGTAGAGAATGGACTTGAGGACACAGGGAGGAAGGGGAAGCTGTGATGAAGTGAAAGAGTAGCATTGACATATATATACTGCCAAATGTAAAATAGATACCTAGTCGGAAGCTGCTACATAGCACAGGGAGATCAGCTCGATGCTTTGTGACAACCTAGAGGGGTGGGATAGGGAAGGTGGCAGGCAGGCTTAAGAGTGAGGGGATATGGGGATATATGTGTACGTATAGCTGATTCACTTTGTTATACAGCAGCAACTAACACACCATTGTAAAGCAATTATATTCCAATAAAGATGTCAAAAAACAAAAAAAGAATTTAGTTGAGGGAGGAAGACTTCTGGAGGTTTGGCCCCAGTTAAAACTTCTCAAGCGAAAGGGTGAAAAGGGGCAAATATATGGTGGCAGTTAGCAACTAAATTTACTGTAGTGGCCCCTTTGGAGTATATACGAATATCAAATTATTATGTTGTACATCTGAAACTAATATAATGTTATATACTAATAAAATTCATAGGCAAATCCTGCTGGAAAGGGAGTTAACAGTTTAATGTTTTCTAAACACCAGGAGGTTAACAGGAAGGACTTCAACAATAGTATCTTAAGTGCACATTTATTTGACATAATATATTTAGATATTTGCCAGGTTTTTTGTTTGTTTGTTTGTTTTTAAGAGTATTTTAAAATAGACTACAGATTATCTGTAGATTTTTTTTTTTCAATATTGAAATTATCTTTCAGGTAACTTTGAGGTTTACAAGTACATTAGTCCCATTCTCCTCATGGATGGAGGAGAAGGAATGGGGAGAAAAAAAAGCTCTCCAAAATAAAGCTGGTGTTGACTGACAGAACTGGTCAGGGTAAAGAGCTTTCTCTTAAAATGGGATATACCTGTATATCTTTTTCAGTTTCTACCATACTTATGTCCAAGACCTCTCTGAGTTTCATGTGTTGATTCATCTACTTTTCTTTGTCATTTCTTCAGCTTAGGACCACACATGGCACTTTCTTTGATGAAGTGGTGAGAGTGGGGAGTGAAGAGAGAAAACTTTTTTTTAACAATAATTTCATATAGTAATCCTAATAATATTGGACTTTTTAAAAATATATTGGGATAAAACATTATTGTGCTATTCTAGATAGCAACTTACCATTTTTATTTCAATATTTCTTTATCTTTTAAATTGTTCTCTGTTTTCATCAAATGCAGCTTGAATAACAGGTATTCAATCCGTGTGTTTATCTACTTAATTTCTCTAGTCTTATTAATCAACCTTTCCACGTCCTTAATATGTCACTGGTTTTAAAGAATGTATTTTAGTGCAGTATTCTTATGATAGGTCTACAAGACATTTAATTAAAGGAATATCGTTTTCTTGTTTTTTTCCTCTGGGGTCTCTCATACTCCACTGTCTCTTCTTAGAATATTTTCTTGGTTTCTATTAGGTTCTTCCATAGCACATTCTTTTTCCTATCATAATTTATTACCCTCCGGCCCCTTTTTCAAATTATGCTTTTTTTTGGATTAAGAAGCAAACAATAAGGTTTCCCTGGTGGCGCAGTGGTTGAGAGTCCGCCTGCCAATGCAGGGGACATGGGTTCGTGCCCCGGTCTGGGAAGATACCACATGCCGTGGAGCTGCTGGGTCAGTGAGCCATGGCTGTGGAGCCTGTGCGTCCAGAGCTTGTGCTCCACCAATGGGAGAGGCCACAACAGTGAGAGGCCCACATACCGCAAAAACAAAAGAAAACAAGAAGCAAAAAATAACTGAGCCTTCTACCTCTTAATGAAATTTCCTTAGCTTTACAAAGAAGCAGACAGTAACTGAGACTTCTACCTCTTAATGAAAGTTTCTTTAGCTTTACCAATACCATGCCAAACCTCTGAAATTCCTTCTTGAAAAGATCTCTTCTTAAGGCATTTTTATCCACACTTGACTCTCTTGGGGCATTTGTTTTTTCCACTTCAACTCACTTAAATTGCATACGTCCCCAGCCAGACTCTCCTGAAGAGAGTAAGATAGTGTCTATCCTGCTCACTCTTATTATCCCAAAAGTTAGGGCAGAGTATCAAACAATGGAGGTAAACAATAAATAGCTGTTAAATTAAACCTGGCTGTACATGACATAGAATGCAGAATCAATATTCAAAGTGTTAGATTCTGCACAGTTATAAAGTAATAATTTAGAATAGCGATAATAGTGATGATGATGTTTAACATTTATCAAGGCTCCCTAAGTGCCACTGACTATTCTAAACACTTTATATACGCTAACTCATTGAAACATCACAAAGTCCAAGAGGTAAATGCTATTTTAATCTCCACTTTATAGGTAAGAAAATAGGACTGCAAATTGAGTACATTGCCTGAGTCAGACACCTATTTAGAGATGGAGGTTGTCTACTTGACATTGTATTAAGTAACCAATTTAAGCTACTGACATTTTCTTTTAAAAAGAACTCTTTAAAGTATCTAAATTATTAAATATCCCTTACATTCTTTATGTTCCCTTTTATACAATAGCTATTTCTATACAATCTTCATTTTGCCTTATTATACCATATTCTCCTCTTCATTTTCTTTCAGAAAAAAAAAAGCTTTATAAAAATGTACTGTCTTAATCATTTTCAAGTTATGAAAAATTTTATGTCCTTAAACATTCATCACAAAAACTATTTTATCTTTATTATCTTCTCTCAATATAAATTGATAAGAGCACATGTTATTTTCTTAAATTCCTTTGCTAAGATTAACCCATAATTATTTTAGAAACCTTCAGACTTGTCCTTGCAAACTTTAACTACGCTTTTTTTTTTTTTTTCGGTACGCGGGCCTCTCACTGTCGCGGCCTCTCCCGTTGCGGAGCACAGGCTCCTGACGCGCAGGCTCAGCGGCCATGGCTCACGGGCCTAGCCGCTCCGCGGCATGTGGGATCCTCCCGGACAGGGGCACGAACTCCCGTCCCCTGCATCGGCAGCGGACTCAACCACTGCACCACCAGGGAAGCCCTAACTACCCATTTTTAACTGGTTCCTTCTACAGATTTTCCTTCCTACCACTGACTTTCTGTTACTTCCAGTTACTGAGCAGCATCTCATAAAGTTATGCGATCTTCAAATCCTTTTTTTTCCTTTTTCAAAGGAAATATAATCTGCTATGGTTTAATTAATAGGATTATTCTAGGCTATACCTGTCTTCTTTACTAATAGAATTTCTATCTCATATTACTTCTGATTCACAATAACTTGCTTTCTTGACATCTAACACACTTGTAATCCTATCCACTTTGATCCTATTTCTTACAGTGCCAAATTTAAGTCAAATGTGGTTCATGTAGCAAGGATATTTATTTTTTCCAATTCTTAATTAGTTTTATTCTTTCAGTAACTGGTAGATCAAGTTGCATTTTACATCCCATAGGAGCCTCCTGTTTCTGCATGGCAAAAGAATTAAATGGTACTAGTATTTATGGATATGTATATACAGTCTATCTTTATTTTCCCCCTTCTAAGAATCACAAAGCTTTTGTAAATCATTCTCAACATTTCATGTAATTGACTTGCAAAATAAACTAATTCTTACTGGCAAACAACAATGCTGATTCTTCTCTAGTCTAAATAAAAATAAAAACAAACAATCTCATATGTCACTTTTTTTCTCCAACTACTGCGATACTACTTTTATTCTCTTTACCGTAAAACTTTTTAAAATTGTTGTCTATGTTCATCCTAAATTCCTCCCTTCCTTTTCTTTATTTAATCTATACCAATCAGGTTTTCACTCCCAAATGCTCCACTGAAATTATTATTCTCAAAGTCATCAATGTACTCTATGTTTATAAATCTAATGGCTATTTCTCAGCCACATTCCTTTTACCTAAGTACAACATTTTATGACAGACTTGTCCTCCTTGAAACAGTTTCTTTTCAGACTTCCCTAGAGTTCAATCCAAAATTGAATTCTTAATATTCCTATCATCAAAAATTGCTATTTTTGTAACATTGATGTTGAGGAGTGAATTTTGTGCCCCCCAAATTCATATGTTGAAATCCTAATCCTAATGTGATGGTATTGGAAGGTGGGACCTTTGGGAGCTAATTACATCATGAGAGTGGAGACCTCATGAATAGGATTAGTGTCTTCATAAACAGAGGCCAGAGAGCTAGCAAGATTGTTTTCACCACTTGAGGATACAACAAAAAGTGGGTAATCTAAAACCTAGGAGAGAATTCCCACTAGAAACAAATCATGATGGAGCTCTGATGTCAAACTTTCAGCCTCTAGTACTATGAGAAATAAGCTTCTGTTGTTTATAAGTCATCTAGTCTATGGTACTTTGTTATAGCAGCCCAAATAGAGGGAGACACTTGCTAATTTCAATCAATAGCAACATCGTTCTTCCAGTTACTCAAAAGTTTTGGAATCCCTTCTTTTTCTCACACCCCACATCTAGTTCATCAGCAAATCCTGTTGACTGTAACATTACAATATATGAAGAATCCAGTCACTTTTTACCACTTTCATTGACACCAATCTGATCCATTCAACCATCATCTCTCTCCAGGATTACAATTGTCTGCTAACTAGTTGTCTTATTCTGATCTTGATTCATTTCTTGCTGTCTATTCTCAACACGGAAATCAAGTGATCTAGTTAAGCATAAGGTAGATCATGTCCCTTCTTTGCTCCGTAACTTAGGTTTTCCTATCCTCAAGTAAAAGGCAAATTCTTCCCAAAGACAAGGTGTTACCTAATCTAGTTCTTCATTACTTTTCTGATTTTACTTCCTTCAAATTTCACACTTGCTCACTCTTCGCCAGTGCTATTGACTTACTTCCTCTACTTAATTTTTTTTTTCTTTAATTCAGGCATAAATTGTGTGCCATTGCTATTCATTGTGTCTGGAATGGGCTCCTCCAGGCTACTCACTTTCTCTCCTGCTATAGGGGAGAGAAACAGGAATAGTAGTTTAGAAATAAATCAGTTTGGGAGTTGTGAACACTTTAATAATCTAGACTTAAATTATTATGGATTTGTCTTAACATACAGTGTTATTTTCAATGATCAGTTAACATGGGAGTTTGAAGATAAATTTTGATGTGATTGATGTATATGATAGATCTGCCTGCTTAACATCCACTCCAGTCCCCTTCTGGTGTGTTTTCTTGTGTTAAAGAAACTGGAAAGCTTAAAAAAGAATATGTTGCTCTGTTTCCCTTACAAGTAGGATCCTGGGGGTAAGATTTTAAGATTCATAGGAAAAAAGAGAGGGGAAAAGATGTCCATTTTGCTGATGGAAATTGTGACAGAAATGTGTAAATCTGAAGTAACAGAATAGTTGCAGTTTGCAGATTCTGTGCTCTGCTTTCTGATTGTGCATTTTGCTAATCATAGCTCAGGCAGCAGTTTCCTTGGTGGTCAAGTTCTTGTGTTTGGTTTTGTTACCTTTCTCTTTAAAGTAGAGCAGATTTTGCTCTCTGTAACCAAATGTTGACTAAAACAGCTGTTATAATTTTCAGATTTTTTTTAAAGTGCAGAAGAATGCATTGTTTAGCTTTCAAAATATGACTTACTCCTCATGTTCTGAATATGATACACAACTTAGGAAATATGCCAGCACAGAAAATGTCATTGCACACTCATGTTATTTACACGAGTCTATTACCAAGATAGGAAACTGATTGTTTAATAGAGAAGAAATAGCAGAAATGTACTAGATTTGTTCAACTTTATAATAATATGAAACAGTGTTACATTTTTTAACCTGTTTTGTTCTTTGCTGACTTGGAAGAGAGAAAGGTAAAAACATAGGGCTAACAGAAACACATGACAAATAACATAGATCTCAGTGCTATTTACAGTGAGAAAAGTAAACAAGATTAGAACGAAGGAAGCATGGCCAATATATTCAGATAACTATACTATACTCAGGTTATGTTATTCTATTAGGCTGTAAATAAGAAAATTTAAGGGCTTCACAGAATGGTAGAATCTTTCAGTTCCTATTAGTAACTCAAATAAGGATGTGCCCCTTGCCATTTACAGAATGAAAAATGAAGGTATATCTGTTTATACAACTCTTACAGAGTAGTGGGGCATGCTTTATTATTTATCAATATTATAAAATTGTACTAAATGTATCTTTACATATATGTATAAAAGATGTTCTTGAGCACGTCATTATTTAGTCCACAATTCTATTCATTTTGACAATGAAAATGCAAATATTCACACATGTATCCATATGCATGTATATGAACAAAAAGTACACATAAGGAAATCATCCTCATCCTCGTCATATCTTCCTTAAAGTTCAACGAGCACCTATTTGCTACGAATTTTATTATGTAATGGAGTTAGATGAGAAAGCAAATAGGCTTCTCATTATATGGTGATTGAAGTATGTTTTTGAAAATTATATATATATATATATATTTTTTAATAATATATGATTTAGCAGAATCACATGTGAATGAGACATGGGGACTGAATATAAAGTAAGCTCAACTTAATATGACTATCAAAGGATAATGGGGTTTTTGGCTGCAATGCCAGAATTATAATATTTAAAATAAAAGACAGGTGTACTGAATATTCATTTTAAGATATATATGTGTGTATATATATTATATATATATTAAATATATAAAAAAAATATATATATAATATATATATATATATATCCTAGAATATCTTGAGAAAACAGTGATGAATACAGCTAAGATACTTGAAAGCTGACTTTGCCAGGAAAAAAGAAGGAGATGGTAGAGAATATCAGGAAATAGTTGCTAGGCATGAAAGCAAGTAGACATATTTATTCTAAATTTACAGAATAACTTTCTCTTGGAGATGTCAAGAAGTAAAATATACTTAATCAAAAGGTACCAAGCTATCTGTCAGTAGATCTGTTCAAGCAAAATTGATTTGACAAGTGGGTTGAAATCATTCAGAGGAGAACCCAATCTCTGAGATCTGGAGGACCAAATGAACTTGAATTTCCCTTTCAACATCAAAATGCTATGCCTTTGAAATGCACATTAAAATAACTATACAAGTCAATAAATGCCAGTCACCAAATAACTCATAAGTGCTAAAGGAGATTAGAGGTGGGAGAAATAAATAACTTCTTTTCTAGTGGGAACAAACCTCAAAGAAGTGATGGGATTTGAATTTGGCCTTTGGGGAAGAAAAAAAAAACATGTTGAAAACATTCCAATAAAGAGAACATATTTGATCAAAGATAAGTTCAAATATGCATGGAATGCTCAGGAAAAATAATAAAACATTGCATTTATATAGTTTATATCGGTTTTCAAAATGAATAACATCATCAAACTTTACCCTCACAGTGTCACTATAAGATAGTATTATCCCCTATTTTACACAAGGAAACTGAGGTTCAGGGTGGTCCCAGGAAAACTGCAACTAGATCCTGCATTTTCTAACTTTCTGTCAAGTGTTCATTCTACTCTATCTTAAATGGCATACCATGAACCCATGAAGCAGGGAGTAAGTGTGTTTTTTTCTTTGTTTCTTTCTTTTTCTGATAGTAGATGTATTTACGAGTCATACTGCTTGAAACTTGCAATGGAATTTTAAAGCAATACATATTTATGGTCCCACAATTGAATATATGTTTGTATAGGAAATATGTTTCTTTGAAGATACTCTTTGAATCCAGTTATTTCTAAGATGAATAAGTTATACATCATTACAATATGCATGTACAACTATTATAAAATCTTCGTGTATAAGTTTAACCAGTTCATAAAGTAACTGTTATACTTTTAATATGCTGTGCTTCTTCCTGATAGGTGGAGGAAGAGGGTTTGACAAGACTTCTGTTTGCTGTTCCTAGAACACTCAGTCTCCTTATTCTCTGCCTGAATGACCATTATTCATCAAATCTCAGTTTAAATGTGACTTTTTCAGAGAGGTCTTTTTCTGAATTCTCCACACAGATCTGTCAAGTTTCCCTTTTGCATGTTTTTATAGTGCCTTCTATGTGAGGTTCCCAGCACATATCACAATTGTAATTAAATCTTTAGGAAGTTTAGGATTGGTTTAATATCCAATGCCGTAACAGCCTGAGAGCTCTAAGAGAGCAGGAACATCTTCTCTCTATATCCCCAGCAATAACCACAAAAACTAACACTTGTAAATGCTCAATATATACCTTTTAAATGAATGGACAATGGGTGAATGCTGAAATTGAGTGTACCATAAAAAATAAATGTGTTGATCATCTTTTGGTCAGTATTTACTGCTAAGCAATAGTTTCATTAAGAATAGCTCCTCTTGATTTTTCTCAGAATGTCTTTATGTTGACATTTAGTAAAATTCTCTTTTTAGAAAAAAAAACTAACAATAGTAAATAGATCTCTCTCAGTACGCTTTTCATAGGGTGACCCAGGAAATTGGAATATCTTGCAGAAGGCTAGATACTACAGCAGAGGATGTAATTCCTGAAATATTTTGCAATGAGTACAAAGGAAAGAAACAGAGTATACTCCTGTCATAAGAAATAGAGGTTTAATAAAATGAATATAGTTCATACGATGCAGGGGCCTTTCTGTGCATAATAATCCAGGCAACGGCTGATAGGAAAATGAAAATAAGTTTTTGTTTACTTACATTGTTTCAATCCCTCCTTCTCCACAGGATTTTGGCATAAGCTACCTCTCCATAGGAAGAAGTCCATTGAAATCATCTTTAAATTAAATCATAGCACTTTATTAATTTACATATAATACATTTTAAATCACCTACATATATACAGTCATAGCTCTAACAACCTTTATACAAAATACAGCTTTTTAAATATTTCAGTGACAAATGTTTCAGTTTCCTTCCTATGTGTCCATGTTTGAGAATCCATCAGACAAATTTACTAAAAATGTGTTCCACAAATAATGAGAAAGTGTACCACCTGTGCTCACAAATTTAGTCAGTTAATTTACCTGGAAGCATCAAATATCATAAGTCTAGAATTTTACTTAAGGTATGTAGTTTAGAGGCTTCCAATAGGTTTAATACATATTAAAGTAGAAAAAGTAAACAAAAGATACATGATTTTTCCAAACATCCAAGTAGTTTTAGATGCTGTTTAGATCAATAATAATCTCATCAGGGGTGATAGTTCACATCCAAAGATATTAAGCTAAATGTTCAAAATGTCAATATGTCCCATAATACTGAAAGCATGTTCAGGGACAACAGGTTTAAAAGGTTCCAGTGAGATACATCTCACCCAGAAGTACATTTATAAACTGAAAAGCACCATTTGAATGGCATTTGAAATTAGTTTCATGCATTCTATCTAGAACAGTCATTTTCTCTAAATACACAGATGTCCACAGAGATATATAACTAGGTCGTAATACAATTTCCACACTTATTACTAATTAATTATGTGCAAATGGAGAGAACATTGGTGGCAAAAATCTGCCAATCCAATAACACTTAAACCACAGAGGGTTATATCAGCAAGTGTTGAGTTTGTCAGTTCTCAAATTCTAAAGTATTAAGTCACAGACACTGTCCATATTATTGCATATCTATGAGAACTTAAAAGATATTCTTGTTATTAAAATTGTGAATTATTAATGTGATAGTCATTGGTCATCATTAACCCTATAGGATGTCAACAGTGTCAGTCAATCTCAACATAAGGACTAAGCATGAAATAAAACCTTGGATGTCTTAATAACTAACATAATAAGTTTTTATGATCACATTTACTTAAAGTAAAATATACTTACTAATATGTAACTAGAATATTATTGAAATATAATGGTGCTATATGAGACGGATGGCAGACTAATTCGTTAAGACATCAACGTTATTACAGTGGCATAGCTTTTTATGTGTTGTATGATTATTATGATGCAGCAGTTCAACTTGATTATTAAATCAGTAACAGTCTAGGAAAATGGTGACATTTTCCTAATAAAACCTCTCCACTACTCACATATGGTGATAAATAGTGTGCAATTGAATTTATTATGTAATGCCATAATTAAGCTTGTGTTGAGGAGACGATATGGAACAAAAGTACTTCTGAGCTCAATACTGCAGTCTTTAAAATGAAAGCAAATATTAATTTTTTCACTACAGGCAGTTGTTATCTTGTTAATATCTATCCCAAGTCGTTACAATAGTTATCTAAAAATAGTTGTTAATTATAAATGCAGGCTTTAATATTTATCAAGACAAAGGACTGCTTTTAAAGTATATCTCGTGTCAAGTATGAATAACTGTTACTATGCTGTGAAGCAATTGAAAATAATTTATTTATTTCCATGAAAGAGAATTGTAAAATATTTATTAACACATTTCTAATGGAATTTAAATGAAATTGCACAATATGCAAAAGTTCCTATTTACCCCGTTCATCCTCTGGATTAGCTAACAGGAGTTCCTTAAAAAAACATTAAAAAAAAAAAATCAAAACGTAAAGTAAGTTCTTCCATGAAATTAGAAAATTGCCAAAATAAATTACATTTTTCAGGAAAGACAAAGAAATATGTTCCAGCATTTAATAGAAATAAATACAAATACCACATTGCTCCTAGCTGTAATATGTGTGATCTCAATGTCCTGTGGAACTTGATGTCTACAGTAGGTGATTTGCTATTGTAGTTTCTAAACTATAATGTTTCCTGGAAATAAATGTCAAGAGTTCTGAAGTTAAGATTTTTTTAAACTAGTACAATGCAACATAACTAACTGCAACATTCTTTGAATAGCACAGAAGTTGATAAACCCAAAATTTATAGAGTCAAGGGACTTAAGATAAAAATTAGGAGTGTTTCTCAGCTAATCCAACAAAACAGGTAAAATGAGAAAATAAATGAAAAGGAAAATTTTAAATTAAAATAAAAAAACACATGGAAAATTTGAAAAAGTAGGTATTCAATTTTTTCTCACTTTCTTTGCCCATGTTTTATTCTGAACTGTCAGCATAAGGAAACATTATTAACCACTTTAAGTTAGTGTACAAAATCACAGTATAGTTTTGGAACAACATTCTTGAATTATGTTTGAAGCAACAGAAAGAGTGAGGAATGGTATGGGAAGTATTGAGGGCAAATGGAATCAGTCCAGGTTTTGCTGGACTCTGGTCTAGAGTTATAATTAGGTGAGTTAAATCTTATTACCACTACAGAGTCTATCTCTTTATTTAAAGGAATTAAGAATGTCTTTTAAAGTGTACTTAACAGTTTAATTACAAAACATTTAATTTACTTCTGTCATTGTAGATGTAACTTCATTTCTATACCTACAGATGGATATTGACATGGGGCATTATTCATGTAATCATTAATTCAAGGAATGGTTAAGATAGTAAGTGCAGCAAAGTAGAGCAACAAGACATGTTGAATCACATATATCTTAGTTCAAATTCTCATTCTATCATTAACACGTGGAGTGACCTTGAAAGTTCAATAATACGCAATATGTTTTCATCAGCATGTCTGTTTTATTCACTGCTTGATGCCTAGAACATAACTGAGTACCTGACACATATTAGTACCTCACTAAAAACTTATTTTCTGGCACACATTAACATAAAATGTGTTCATTAAATTATTCATCTGCTACCTAACTCTCTGTTTAATATCAAGCAAAAATGATAGAAATCTTTGGTAAAATAGAATTTTATAATTCAGTGCTTCTTAATCTTTGGTCCCCTAACAGGCTTCAGGAGATCTCTAACACCTTTACATTCTATGTAAATTTTCTGGAATTTTGTTCATTCAATAAGTATTTTTGAGATATACTGGCTTCCAGACTTCTTTCATTAAGTTGCTTAACCTCTTTGTGCCTAGTTATATCAACTTGAAGATGACTGATAAGAAATTAAATGACTGAATATATGTAAAGTGTTAAAAAATGACTAACATATAGTAAATACATAATAAATGCTTATTATTATTATTGTCATCATTATTATTAGCTAGTAATTGATTCACGAGTATGAGGAAATGTAATGTTTGGCATATTAAGAGGGTAATATCTATTAGAGTCCCAAAAATGTTGGTGATTCAACAAAAGTTAAGAACCACTGTTATGAGTTGTGTGAATGGGAACAGTGGAATAACAACATCAAGCATACCAAGGTACACAAAATGGGAGTCCCAGAAAGAAAGAAAAGAGAAAGAAGCAGAAAATGTGTTTGAAGAAATACTAGCCAAATTTTTGTCCAAATATGATGAAAAACGTTAATCTAAAAATCCAAGAAGCTCAGTAAATGAGGATAAACTCAGAGATCCACATCTAGACACATCATAATCAAGCTGTCAAAAGCAAAAGACAAATGTTGAATCTTGAATGCAGCAAGAGAGATGCAACTCATCACATACAAGGGATCACAAATAAGTTAACAGCTGATTTCTAATCAGAAACAAAATAAGCCAGAAGTCAGTGGGATGTAATATTCAAAATGCTGAAAGAAAAAGGCTATTCAACCAAGAATAGAATATCCAGCAAAACTCTCCATCAAAAATGAAAGAGAGGGCTTCCCTGGTGGTGCAGTGGTTGAGATTCCACCTGCCAATGCGGGGGACATGGGTTCAAGCCCTGGTCCAGGAAGATCCCACATGCTGCGGAGCAACAAAGCCCATGCGCCACAACTACTGAGTCTCTGCTCTAGAGCCCACGAGCCACAACTACTGAGCCCGAGTGTCACAACTACTGAAGCCCGTGCACCTAGAGCCTGTGCTTTGCAACAAGAGAAGCCACCCAATGAGAAGCCCATGCACTGCAACGAAGAGTAACCCCTGTTCACCACAACTAGAGGAAAGCCTGCACACATCAAGAAAGAACCAACACAGCCAAAAATAAAAATAAATAAAATAAATTAATTTAAAGAAATGAAAGAGAAATGAAGATATTTCTAAATAAAAACAGTGTTTATCACTAGCAGACCTACCCTATGAAAACTATTAAAGGGAATCCTTAAGGATAAAATAAAAGACCACTAAACAGTAAATCTAATTCACATGAAGAAATTAAGAACACTAATAAATGTAACTACATGGGTACAAGACGGTATAAGTGTATTATTATTTGTTTTAAACTCTTTCAAATATATGATTTAAAAGACAACTGCATAAAAGAATCATTATAATTATGGATTGATAAACATGATGTATAAAGGTGTAGTTTATGCAAATAATAGAATAAAGAAGGGGAGAGGCAATGCAGGAATATATAAAAACACTCAACAAAGTTAGGAATAGAAAGGAACTTCTTTAACTTGATAAAGTCATGTATAAAAACCCAGAGATACCATCATATTAATGGTGAAGACTGAAACTTTTCCCCTGAGGTAAGGAACAAAGCAAGGATATATACTCTTACCACTTCTATTCAACATCGTGCTGGAGGCCTTAACAGGGGAAGTCAGGCAAGAAAAATATATAAAAGGAAAGGAAGAAGTACAGTTACCTCTATTTGTACATGACATGATCTTGTGAATTTAAAATACTCAGAAAGCCACCAAAAAACTATGAGAGCTAATAAACTAGCTCAGCAAGGTTCTAGGGTACAAAATAAATACACAGAAATCAATTGTATTTCTAATACACCAGCAATGAATAATCAAAGACCAAATTAAGAAAAAAACAATTCCATTTATAACTGTATTAAATAGAATAAAATAATTAGGAATGACTTTCACAAAAGAAGTACAAGTTTTACACACTGAAAATTACAAAATATCATTGAAAGGAATTAAAACTTAAAGGAATTGAAAGACACCCTATGTTCATAAATTGTAAGACTTACTATTATTAAGATTTTAATACTCCCCCAGATGATGTACAGATTCAACATGATCTTCATCAAAATCTCAACTGCTATTTTGCAGGAATTGGAAAACTAATTATAACATTCATATGGAAATGCAAGGGACCCAGACTAGCCAAAAAGTACTTGAAGGAAAATAAAGTTCAAGGATTCACACTTTCTGATTCCCAAAAGTATTACAAATCTATAGTAATGTAGACATTGTGGTATTGGCATAAGATAAACAAGAATATTGACATATGTAACAATGGAATAGAATTGAGAGTCCAGAAATAAACCCTCACTTATGGTCAATAGATTTTCAACAAGGATGCCAAGACAATGGGGAAAAATAGTCTTTTCAACAAATGATCCTGGAATAACTGGATATCTACATGCAAAAGAATTAAGCAGAAAATTTACTTCACTCAAAAACATTAACTTAAAATAGATTAAATCCTTAAATGTAAGAGCTAAAACTATAAAACTCTTAGAAGATAACATAGGCATAAATCTCTGCAACTTTAAACACTGGTTTCTTAGATATACCACCAAAAGTGCATACAATGCAAAGATTTTAAAAAAAAACAGATAAATTGTACTTGATCAAAATTAAACCTTTTGTGTTTCAGGGGTTACTATCAAGGAAAAAAATGAAAAAAAAATGACTCATGGAATGGAAGAAAATATTTGTAAATTATATGTCTGATAAAGGACTAGTATTGAGAATATAGGAAGAACTCTTACAACTCAATAATAAAAAGATAAATAGCTCAACTGAAAAATAAGAAAAGGGTTAGAATAGATATTTTTCCAAAGATGATATACAAATGGCCAATTAACATCTGGAAAGATCTCGCTATTATTCCTTAGTGAATTGCAAATCAAAATTACAGGGAGCTACAACTTCACACCCACTGGAGTGACTATAATAAAAAAGACAAGGATGATGCCAAGGATGTGGAGTATTGGAACACTCCAGTGCTCCTGATGGGAATGTAAATGGTGTAGCTACTTTGGAAAACAGATTGGCAATTCCTCAAAAAATGAAAAACTGAGTTATTATATGACCCAGAAATTCTACTTTTAGATAGGAACCCAAAAGAAATATAAAAATAAACACAAAGGTACACAGTTGTTTGTACAGGATTATTCATAATTGCCCCAAATTAGAAACAACCCACACTGTCCACCAGTTGATGAAAGAATAAACAAAATGTGGTATATTTATACAATGAAATATTATTTAGCCATAAATAGGAATGAAGTATTCATACATACTAAAACTTGGATAGACATTGAAAACATTATGCTAAATGAAAGAAACCAAACAAAAAAAGCCACATATTGTATTGCTCTATGAAAGATAAATATTTTAGACTAATTATATTAAAATGTATCAATATACATTTCGGTAAGTGTTAGGAAGTAAAAGTACAAGGTACTATGGGAGTTGATCCCAGGGATTACCAAAAGGGGCATGATACTTTCCAGAAACAAGAAAATAGGCCTGGAGCACAGACAAGGAGGTAATGAGTAAAGTGAGATGAATCTGGAGAAAATAATGATTTTATGAAGGACTTTGTTAAGATTTTCATATTTTTCTGATAAGAAAAAGCATTCTAGAATTTTAAGTGGAGACAAGATAGAGTACCATGATTGTATCTTTCTTTTGACTATAAGGAAGATGTAAGAAATAACTGAGAGAAAAGCAACAGTGAAAGAAGGGAAAACAAATAGGAAGATACTGTAGTAGTCCAGAAGAGAAATGACGGAGAGTTGGACTGGTACAATGACAGTGACTCTGGCATTGGAGAAAGGTAGATGAATCCAAAAACAATTTAAGTGGCAAAGGGACAGGACTTAGTGATGGATTACATATGACTTGGGGATAATGGTATACGGTACCTGGAAATGTTTCTTGATTTTACAACTAGATGTACAGGTCCCAAAAGGAAGAGGACTGAATTTGTATGGGAAGATCATGAGTTTATTTTGGGGGCACGTTGACTGCTATGGGAACATAAATGGCCCATACTAGGTGCATGAAAATATTTATTACAAATTATTATCAAATGAACATCAAATAGCCAAGTAGATGTAGCAGCCTCCATCTAGGCCTGCATAAAATAACATTGGCTGCAATCAAAGATCTATTTTTGGAACTTGATAATAAAAACAAAAATATTGAGAGAGTGGAAATCCTAATACAGAATGAAAACTCTTTAAAACTAAATAGATAAGTAAAGAATAACTACAAAGGCAAAAATCTATAATACTGTTGTTATATTAGTGTAATATTGATTTCCAAATCATGCTCATCAACTATACAAGTAAAACTATGGGAAAAGTTTCTCTCCTGTTCTTATTTAGGATTTTTCATTGACCTTGTCTGTGTCTCATGATTGTTCTATACCATAATAAAATCATTTTCATATATAGTTGCTTGGCACTAACTGTAGAGAACATTTAACATTTCTACCTGGCAATTTTCAAAGGTCACATATTAATATAACTGTATTTTCAAATAAGAAGTTTGCTTTTATTGAATCATGCAAAATGTTGGCTGATGTGAGTTTATTCAATGAATGGTATTTATGTTGAAGAAGTATTGGCCTTTGTATCATTACCCTAATATTCCACCATGCTCCATGCTGCATCATTTGTGAGGATTATAGCCACACTGGTTTCTGTTTTCCTCTCCCCCATAATAAAAAGCAGTTTCTTTCTTCTGTCATTTTTCCTTTTACTTATTGAAATACACTAAAAAAAATGGAAGAAAAAAAAAAATGATCCAACAGGAGACAGCCATATTTAAGATTTTGGTGTACATGCTTCCAAACAGTGTAATTAGTATATTATAAATCCTTTGGTGTAGCGTATACCACTTGGTATACAAAATATATATAATTCCATTTCTACAGCTATTAAATGAAACCTAAACTGAAGAATACATATAAAATTATATCATGTTCCACATTATTAATGTATCATGGTTAGACATTTAATATATTTGCCCCATTTTGCTATTAGACACCAAGCTATAATAAGCATGCGAGTCCATAAATTTTAGCACATTTGCCTTATCATTTCATTAGTATAAATTACTGGAAGACTAATGGCTAGTTCAAAAGATATGTGTGATTTAAGCTTGTTGATAACATTTTAAAATTAGTTTACAGAATAGTGTTAATTTATCATCTCACTAACAATGTATTAAAGTATCTTTCTGACCATTTTATTTTTAACTAGATGTTGTGCTGAATATTATTATTTATAAATATTTAAAAAAATAACTTTCTTGGTCCTTCTAGTAAAATCCTATTTCATATCTTATATTTCATTCTTTTTAATTTAATGAAGAAAGTCAAATAAAATTAGTACTGGGGGCATCCTTAAATTTCTATCAGTTATTTATATTAATTGTCTAGGAGTTAAAAACTAAGAAGGATGATATTTACATGTTTGTAATTGGTTTCTTAACAAACTTGCTTATGAAACTACCTGAGGCCAACATCTATTTAGGGGTTAGCTTTTTGAAAAAACTTATCAACTTTTGAACACATTATTCAATCATTTTACCTCTTGGTTCAATTAACATTGAGCAATAAAATAATTATTTCAAGATTTTAAAGTTATTACTCAAAATGTATATTTTAATTGTCATATATTTAATAACAGTCTATTGTTCTATCATCTTCATCAGTAGTCATATTCTATATTTTCTCTTTTGATATCATCTTACATTTTGTATTTGTTTCTTCAAATACCAAATATGTAAGTTTTGCATTTGATAAAATGGAATTTTTGCTTTTTATAATGTATTATTTCATCTTTTTAATTTATTATTTATCTTTTTTGGGTTTTCAAAGTAAAATGTGCCTAATTATTAGATTATTTTCTTTAGATTTTTCCATAAACATTTGACATTATAAATATTTCTCTAATATACCTTTGGTTTCACTCAATTTATTTTGATATGTGTACTCATTATCTGAATATATTAATAATTTTCTATTTTTCTTTGACTTAATAACAAAAAGAATTTTTTTTTTTTTTCCTTGCGGTAAGCGGGCCTGTCACTGCTGTGGCCTCTCCCGTCGTGGCCTCTCCCGTTGCGGAGCACAGGCTCCGGCCGCGCAGGCTCAGAGGCCATGGCTCATGGGCCCAGCCGCTCCGCGGCATGTGGGATCTCCCGGATTGGGGCATGAACCCATGTCCCCTGCATCCGCAGGCGGACTCTCAATCACTGTGCCACCAGGGAAGCCCAAGAAGAATTATTTTTATTTCCCAGGTGGTTTGTTTTTATTTTTGCTGTTTTGATTCCTGTTATTGTTTTCTCATTTGTTATTCATTTGGAGATGTAATTCAGAAAATATTGGCCTCACCTACTTTTCTCCTGCGAAGATACAGATTTACTCAGTGAAGAAAGAAAAACCTTACTCTCAGCTCCTTTTGTTACATTATTAGAAAATTCTGCTCAACCATTACATTGCTTTTTTCTGAATTTTATTTGCAAATATTTAAAGTTACAATATATAGTGAAAGAAAAGGGAGATATCCTACAAAACTTAATGCTTGATGCTGAGATGGCATTATTTCAGTTGGTGTCAAACACGTGAAACTGAAACATCAATGAAAAAAGCCATTCTATGTTTACAAACAATTCTCAGTTCAGTAGTTTCTTCAAATCAGTTTGTGATGTAGGTGAAGTATAAATAAGAAATTAACAAATTCAAATTAATATTGAATAATAATACAATTTTATGCATACTATAAAATGTTTTAAAATCTGTTTTTATGTGCCATGAAATCTCTATTCCTTGAAAGTGAGACATTTGGAATATTATATTAGGTTTAGCTTATCCATGTTTTTCTGATGAGGCAGGTCAAAAGTGAGGTAAATATTTTGACTGAAGTTATAATTAATTCTACCCACACAACAAATACAGTTAACAAATAAATTAATTTTCTCTTTTTAATCTGCCAATTTTCTATGTCATCTTAAAGCTTTAATTAAAAATTTGCCAAAGCTATGTCATCACTTTCAGGGCCTTTATTAAAGAAACATATCACCTTATATAATACTGTAATAGAATGATGAGACTTTTATTTTAGAAATATCTTTGAGGAAATTTACACATTTTACTGCTATAAGTCTGAATTTTCAATATCAACATGGATTTTAAATTAATTTGAAGTATATTTGCGAACTTTCTTATTAAAGAAAATAAAGTTTTTCTTTAAATTTTCTGACATTATAACTATCCACCAGGGATAGTGATAGAGTAGAATTATATATAGCAGGCGTAGATCTGAATGGTACAAAGGATGGGCTTTAGCGGCTATTTTGGCACACAATGCTACATCCTGGTTGTCACCTTGTAGTGAACAATTCCAATGCATCCTTGCCAATGTCCTTTATCAAACAATCAAGCACACACCTTGGCATATGTTAGTTCGCTCTCCTCAAAGCAGCAGTAGGTCACTTAATTAATCATAAGTAGGTACAACAAAAAGTGTGGGGAAAGTTAATGCTCCTCAGGGCAACCCCCAACTTATGGAGCACAGGAACTCTGGATAAATACCCCAACCTTTTCATAGACTGGTGGGAAAATTCTGAAGTGTGTTCTACACATTTTCTTAGAAGGTCTTAGCAGGATTGAGCTCCAGTTGTCCTCAACAGTAACCAGGTTTTACTCTTTTCCCTATCTCCCTTTCTTCAGTGCCTCACTTCAATTTCCTTGGACCAATCATTTCCCCCCAAAGTAATAGCTATACTAAGTTTTTGCTTCATGTCCTGTTTTCATATGAAATGCAAGCTTAGTAAGTCCTTTTACTTCACTATTTATTAGCTTGAAATTTACTAGGTGATGTGGGTCCAAATTTAATCACCAATTAAATCATCAAGAATAAAAATACTTCTTTATATTAGGAAAATATTTAAATGTGTAGAGGCTAATAATTATAAGAAAAAGATGATAAAAATTCTGCTAGACTCATAGAACCAACTGCAAATGTGTGTTTTTGGAGAAGTGTGATACTTCCAAATATTATATCCCAAACAACAGGGTATATATAATGTTCATTTAGCTTAAGTTTGTTAATTTTATTGGTCTTTTCCAAACACCTACTCTTGGTTTCACTGATTTTCTCCATTTTCTTATTCTATTTCATTTATCTCTGCTCTAATCTTATTTCCTTCCTCAGCTAGCTTTGGATTTAGTTTATTTTTCTAGTTCCCTAAGCTGTAAAGTAAGGTTGTTGATTTGAGGTCTTTCTTCTTTTTTATGTGAGTGGTTACAGCTACAAATTTCCCTTTGGCATTATTTTCACTGTAACCCATAAGTTTTGGTATGTTATGTTTTTATGTTCATTTGTCTCAAGATATTTTCTAATTTCCCTTGTGATTTCTTCTTTGACCTATGAGTTAAATAACTTGCTTAAAATTGAGAATTTGACATAGAGTTATCAGCATTTTGTTTAATTTCCACGTATTTGTCGATTTTCTAGTTTTCCTTTAGCTATTGATTCCTAGTTTCCATTATGATTGGAAAAGACACTGTGTATGATTTTAATCTCATTAAATTTATTAAGACTTGTTTTGAGGCTTAATATGTGTTCTATCCTGTAGAATGTTACATGTGCATGTGAGAGGAACGCATATTCTGCTGTTATTGGGTAGGATATATTTTATATGCACTTTCAATTGGTCTAATGTTAAGTGTTCTGTTCCTTACTGATCATCTGTCTGGTTGTTCTATCCATTATTTAAATTGGGATATTGAAATCTTCTACTATTATTATAGATTTGCCCATTTCTCCCTTCGATTTATCAATGTTGGCTTTACTTATTTAGAGCTCTGATTTTGGTGCATATATATCCATATAAATATATCTTCTGGGTTAATTGACCCTTTTGTCATTATTTAATGTCCTTGTCTCTTGGAACAGTTTTGAATTAAAGTCTATTTTGTCTCACATTAGTATAGCCACTCCTGTTCTGTTTTGGCTACTATTCACGTGAAATATCTTTGCATTTCATTTCACTTTCAACCTATGTGTGCCCTTAGATCTAAAGTGAGTCTCCTGTAGACAGCATACAGTTGGATCTAAATAATTGTCAATATGCTTGCTTTCAATGATTTGTATTAGAAAGGTCAGTTCTTTGAAGAAATACCTGCAAAGTAATATCAGCTTCAAGCTCTACCTTTGCTTAAAGTTGGGAATTTGACATAGAGTTATCAGCAGTGCTGTTTATATAGCCTTATGTTTCCCTATTGTACACCTACCACAGAGATCTATGCAGCTTTGTTAAATAGCTTATTGTTCTTCAGTAGGTACCCTGCATAATTCCTAATTCAAGTGGTAATTTCTTAGGGAAACGGGCTCAGGGAATGGATTCTGTCTGTTTATGCTGTGTCTCTGGGTTTTTGCTTGTGTGGTTTGTTTCATTTGTCAGTTCTATCTCAGTTATGAAATTGACCTGAGTTATAAAATGGCTTTACTTGTCCACATTGAGCTTTTATGAAATGGGAGGATTTGCCAGGTTTAGCATAATCTGAAAATATTCTCTCTCCCCTTACAACTTAGAAATGTTTTGATTCTACAAGACCACTTGTTTGGCACTATAAATCATCTTGCTGGATATAATTCCCCAGGATTTTGTTTTAATCTACTAGAGTTTGGTCATTTATGTATTTATAGCTACTACAGGCTACAAAATCATGTGTAAATTTTAGTAAAATTCTAAAAAAAAATAAACTATATCACAAAGACTTTTAGGCAAACACAAATCAGAGCACATCCTTCTATAACATAAACAGATAAATAAATGTTTTAATTTAACAAATGTTGAATGCTAGCTACTCCAAATGTCACCAACACAAACTACCGATAACACAAGGCAGATTTTATTTTTTACTGCAGTAAGGGAGAGAACACTATCTCTTTAAAGCTATCACAGTACCCTAGAAGAGGAAAGATAAGGTCAGAATTAATTCAGAATAGAAAGTTTCGTTTAAGGTGAATTTTTCATGCAGATAATTCGTTGGAAATTGGTAAGGATCACATTAAAACAGTACGGGATTGGTAGAAATAGCAAAGAGGATTTTTCAAAGAATCTTAGGGCACAACTGTCTCTTAATGCTTTCCGTTGAAGAGTTGATGTATCTTTCAGAAAGTGTCTATAATTAAAAAGCAAATTATTTGCTAAGTAAACTCCTGGACCAATGAAGAAATATTAGTAAATATAGTGGTATATCAAACTCATGTTAATGTGAACAGTAGGTATGGATTCTGTTCTTAGTGTCCAGGCTGAATGTATGAATACATGGTTTCAGTCCTCACAAAGAATGGTACGTGCCCATCAAAGTCATTTTATTTTTCTCCTACACACTGTAAGCGCAGCCAAACTGCAGTTCTTAACCTCTTCTTCAGTTAGGTAGAGTCGTGTAATTGAGTTTTGATCAATGGAGTGAGGCAAAAGTATACACTGGCCTGTAAAATGTCCTGCACAAACCTCCATGCACTCTCCTGTCCCTCACTTGGTTGCTGGGCATTTATGCCAACATTTGGAGCTATGAGTGCAATGTGGAAGAGCTATGGAGCCTGGGTCCTTGAATAACTTCATGAAGCAGAACTCCTACCTCCCCTTATCCTCTCTCCCAACATAATGCCTCAACACCTACACCACACACAGAATTCTGATATCAAAGAAAAGTACTGTTTAACTGTGTGTTAAGTCATCATAATATTGAGATTTATCTCATCTTACTCTAATTTACCATGATCTTGGTATCAAATGAAAAGCCTTAAAATTACTTAAATTGCTTTCAATGATCTGAACCCTTTCCTCATTTCCTCATTTCTAAATATCCTCTTATCTATCATTTCTAGTCATTCTGATCATTTTTTTATGTTTATTTGATTGTTTTTTTTTTTTTTCATACCAGTAGCTTTGTCTGAGGCCTTTAGCTAAAAATCTTTTTCCCCTTCTTTTCAGTATCTGAATTCTAATTATCTGACAGATAACAGTGTAAACCTCACTTCCTCAGAAAATAGTTTTCTGATTAAGTCCCTCCCAAGACTAAGAGTTCAGGTTCCTATCAGATCTACTATTATTTTGTAGTTCTTTGTAAAGGTAGTTTTAAAAGTAAGTAAATTTCAATTGCATAATTTTAAATCTAACCAAATGTGAATTCTTTAAGGACAGGAACTAATTGCATATTTGTTATTATTATATCCCTCATAGCCTGCTTAATAAATAATTTTGGAAGAAAGAAAGGAAAGAAGGAAGGAAAGAAGGAAGGAAGGAAGGAGGAAAGGAAGAAAGGAAGACAGGAAGAAAAGTAGGAAGAAATAGTAACTAGTCACTTACACTGCAACCCTGAATATCCCATTCCTCTTTTTTGTTCTATGCCCATATTCTAGTCTTCAAGATCTACCAATACCTTTCATGAGGATGGCAAAAGTGTGTGCACTGATAAAGACTCTCTCCTTGACCACATTTTAGTAAGGCTCCTCTGAGCCTTTTTCTCAATTAGACCTCAATACCTTGGTCCCCTAACTTTTGTTGACCTGCTTAGCTCAGTTTTAGCAAGAATCCTGCATAAGTCACTTTAGAGAGACTCCTCCACCTTGATATCTTATCCCTCTCAATATCTGATCAAATCTTCATCTTCCACCATTGGCATCTAATCACTCTGGCCTGCCTTCTGCAAGAATCCTGTTAGGTCAGTTTAGAAGTAATTCCTCTACCTTTCCTTGATGTCTCTGCTTAGTAATTTCCCATCTATTGACCCCATATCCTACTCCTTGGCTATAAATCATACCTGTCCTTGCCATATTCAGAATTGAGCCCAATTCAACACTGAGATCTCTTTTCCCCTATTACAACAGTTCTTGAATGGAATCTGTCTCTACTACTTTAAGTACTCTCTGGCTTTTCATTTTCTTTAATACTACAAGATTTCAGGGTCTCTCTCCAAATACCCCCCATCTAAATACACACATTGTATTTTATATGGGAATCATATTATAATGGGTTGCTGATATTTGTGGTGACCATTTGTCTCATTTTCCTAGAATAGTCCTGTATTTTCTGTTATAGGTATTAATAGCAGTCCTTTTAATCTCAAGAGTGTCCTGGTTTGGATAAATTATATGGTTATTCCACTGTTAAAAGATAAACCAAGGCATATTACAAATTTTGAGAGTTTATCTGAGCAAAAATCAATTCCAGTTGGGCAATACCAAACCAGAAGTGATTAGGAGTGCTCTACTGAAAGGCGCTAGGAACAAGGTTTTTATAGGAAAAACATAGAAATAAAGAAAAAAAAAAAAAATATATATATATGTATATGTATATATACATATATATTTGATTGGCTTAAGTAGTTGCATTACTCGGGAAAGCTTAGTTGGGTGTCTGTAATTGGTTGTTCTTCTTATCCTTGAGGCATTTATAGGAATTGACTCTGGCTTAGGTTTCAGTTGGCTTATATAGACTACCAAGGCATTAGAGCTACCTCGGTCTACTGGCCTCCTTGTCGGATTACTTTAACACTATTGGTGTCTGACCACCATGATGTAGGTATTATGAGGACAAATTTGTCTTCCATGGATTCTCTGACACAAACTATGCATTCAAAACCTGCAATGAGTCAGAAAATACCAATAAATGGATTATTAGCTGATGTAGTAAGCCTTTGGGAAACATCATAAAAATCTTTAAGCCACACTGGTATCAATTAGTTCATTAAAACAATAATTTCATGAAGTATATACTTTAAGGAGTTATTATGAAACTTCACAAAGGACTAATTTACTTCTCAAGGATGATTTACATACTGAGAGGATCTGGAACAATAATTATGATATCAATCAATCAAAGAGGGAATTGAGCATTTGTTTTAATGTTACTTCTTCATTGCTGTAAGAATTGTCTCAGGACTATACCTTCTACAAACTCGAATGTAACATGAAACACACTGTAGCCTCTAGTATAAATACCCCAGTGCATTTCATAGATGTAAGAGATCATAATAATGCAGAAAGGAGGCAGCATAACTATACCTAGAAAGTTTTAGAATGTTACAGAATTGTCATCTAGTAACAGCCAATAAGACATATAAGTTAAGATGAGTAAAGTCATACTTCTAAGGGTTTGGAAAGGGGATCTGAATTCATAGGGATCCTAAGAAATAATTATATCTGAAAATATTTGAGGTTGAGATTTTAGATTTGATTATTTTGTGATTTATTTTCCTTTCATTCATTCATTCATCTATTTTCCTAACTGAAAACAATTAAGTGTATTTTGTGGACAACATATTGGACAATATTTACAAAAACTATAGAAGATATAAAGAAGAGTGCATCACAACCCTATGCTCTAATAAGTGTCATTAAACATGGTAGAAAAGATAAGCAAAACAAAAAACAAGCAAACAAACAAAGTCTTGAAATACCTGAAATGTATGTAGGAAATATTGAGGAGGAGCAAAACTTAGGAGTGATGAAATCTAGTTACACGATCAGTATCATATTTCAGGTAAGTGTTAACATGATTTTACATTAAGGTAGTAATATTAGAAACAGGTCAGGAAGAACAACATGGACCATATGGTTTTGTATTCAGAGGGAACTGATAACAAACTAGATGTAAAGTGTAATGGATTGTTGGCAAAAATTCCAGCACCACTCTATCTATACAAATATCTAAGCTCTTTACAATTTGGCATTGCAGCTACTTTCCTCAAGAGGTGGTGTCTATTTTTCCAAACTAACTCTGGGATTAGCCATATGACTTTCTTTGCCCACTGTGATAGTAGCAAACTTGCCACAAGTGCAGACTTGAGAAATGCTTTCTCACTTCCACTTTCTTTCTTGGAACAAAGCTACCACCATGGAAACAGGCCAGAGCTACCTTACTGGAAGATAAGAAATATCTAGAGCAGAGTTGAGTAGCTCCAGTTGAGGCCACCTTACATAGCCAGCTCCTAGCAGAACTGTCACCTGCTCGTAGTCACATGTGTGAGCCTGTAGAAGATCAATTACCCAGAGAAACAGAACCTCTCAGACCACCCACTGGCTTCTGAGGAAAAAATGAATAGACATTGTTTACTCCTGAGATTTTATGCGTTTCTTTTCACCAGCATTATTTTAAAAATAGATAGCTGATATACTGGAATGAGAGAGAGGGAGGAGCCCAAGATATTTGCTGTTTATAATTTCAATCTCATTATGAGACAGTACAGCCATTAAGTATTTTCTAATATGTGAGGAAATTCACTGTTTACTATTTCTAGAATGTAATATTGAAAAACATAGTAGGAAAGTTGGGTTTCTGAGTATTTGAAGCCTGAATTTTGCTCCTTCAGTTTAACTGTATGATCTATCATCATACGAACATCTTATTTTGAGAATAACTTATTTGCTGACATTTTGTCTACTTGCAGAAAAATGGAATAGAAAAGGAAATATTTGTTTATGTTTTGAAAGTAATTTATTATTTATTAATTGAAATGTCATATGCCATGAATTATGTAGCAAATATTGTAGGCAAACAAAATATTCCACCAATCCAAACAACATCAGTTTAGATTCAAAAAAATATTAATTACTAAGTTTTAAGCTCAGCAGTAGCATTGCTCTTTCAGGCAATTATTTTTAAAGTCTTCAATGAAATGAAGCATATTTCTATAGAATTTTTTTAATTACTGTATTACAATAAATGGAGTTCTCACAACACTGATAGAAGAATACATAGCATTTAAAGGATTCTTTACAGATGTATTCAATACCTATATTTTATTTTATTGTTCTCTGTTCTATTTACTAGTGGAATACTTTATAGTAAAAAACAAAACAAAAAACACTTCCTTTCTAAAATCATTATTACTACATATAGCACACATATCTCTGTGCCTTAATAAGTATCCATTTGGCCGATAAATTGTTTTCTGTATAATGTTCCCAACTGGTTCAAGTATTAAAATGTGCAATCCTCTGGGTGTTATAATAGTGAATGATGAATTGGATGTTTAGAAAATTAAGACCAAGTTCTCTTACAATTACCTTAGGTGTTTTTATTTTTAATTAATCATTTAGGTGATTTTAATAAAAGTTAATAATCACAATTCTCCTTAAAATTATGTTTATCTATGGTAAAAAACAGTAATATTGATACTTCAAATTATAATTCTGCAAAGATGGGATAATAAATTTTTACGTGCTAGTTCATAATTTATATAGTGATTATTTTTGTTTTGAATTCTTGAGCCCTGAAAAGTTAAAAAAGTTAAAATGAGGGCTTCCCTGGTGGCTCAGTGGTTGAGAGTCCGCCTGCCGATACAGGGGGCATGGGTTCGTGCCCCTGTCTGGGAGGATCCCATATGCTGCAGAGAAGCTGGGCCCATGAGCCATGGTCGCTGAGCCTGCGCCTGTGCTCCGCAACGGGACAGGCCAAAACAGTGAGAGGCCCGTGTACCGAGAAAAGTTAAAATGAAGGTCCTCTTTCATTTTAGTAATAGATCTTTCCTTTACTTTCTTTCTTTTCATTTTTTTCTAAGCTTATTTTCTTTGTTTATGTTTGTTTTGAATTTAGGCTCTCAGGTTTACCAAGGTTTGAAAAACATTCGGTTAAGAAATAATGGATAGTATGAGTAAATAGATTATCTTCCCTATGCACTTGGGAAAACTTTTTAAGACTATGAAAGGGGGAGGGTGGGAGGGAGGGAGACGCAAGAGGGAAGAGATATGGGAACATATGTATATGTATAACTGATTCACTTTGTTATAAAGCAGAAATTAACACACCATTGTAAAGCAATTATATGCCAATAAAGATGTAAAACAAACAAGCAAAGACTATGAAAGTCATAAATACTAATAATCTACCATGTCACTAATGAGTGAATACTCTTATTAGATATTAGGATAGAGTTATCAGTAATATGCCTTTGAAAGTTTGAGGAAATGCTGTAATATCTGTCTCCACCTGAGGTTTGTTAAATGGTTTGGTTAGAACACTGGCTCAAATGAAAATTAGTTATGTGCATAAACTGGTAAGGAATTTAAGAATAAGTAACTAACTCTTCCTCAAAAATTACTGTACTGAGAGTCAGGAAGTAGGACAATCACACTGTGAGTCTGAAAAGTTTGTGCTTAGGTCTCTGCAACTTCTGAGCAGACTGTTATGAAAGACAAATTATAGATTGAGAAAAAGGCTGTTTGGTTACTGTTATTAGAAATATATTAAACAAAATGAAGGGAATTCATTTGATATATTGAGCAAGGAAACAAAACACATAAAATCCAACAAATACCTTCCAGGCTAATTGACAGACTTGTTAATGTTCTCTCACCACATTCAACACATTCCAGCTCCTTGTAAAAAGCCAATTCTCTTCCCCAGTGTAATTCATGGTTCATTAACTTCCAGTTGGTTAGAAGTAAAAAATTACTGGAGGGTCAGGTAGGTTTATATCAGTTTAAAAGAAACAATTATTAGGGAAAAAAAATGATCCTTAAGGATTTAAGTTTTTACTGTTTAGTAAACCTCCTTGAATTAACTTTCAGTGAAGTTTTATAATTCACCCAATGTCTGTTGAAGGGGAAAAAAGAAATACATCAATAGAAATGTTTTATGTGAAATCATAAGAATAACTGAATATTGTACCTGAATCACTGCTGTATTTTGACCTCATTAATGGCTTTATATTTTCTGCCTGTAAAAGTACCTCAGTCTCAAAATCCCAAGGCAGCTAAAGTAGTTATAACAAGAGATAACTAATTGTGCAAATTTGTTCTGTTGTTAAATCAATAAAATCAAATTGTATTTTTGCTTCAAAGTTAATAGAATGGTATTGAATGGATATATATATATGATTACAGGCCTGATAAAGCACATCACTTGATTTTCACACCCATGGCTTAGTGTGTTAATGTTGACTGCTGATAGTTAAAAGATAAATCAAAGTCAAATTATGGAAAAAGGGCAATGGAAGTACTGAATTCAATGAAGTTATACCTGAGGGAGATATGATCAAACACAGCCTAGCTAAGACTTAAAGGTCAAATCTGTGTTGCTTCAGTTGAGATCCAGCCATGAAAACTGTGATGAATTAGTGGTGAACAAAGGAATAGGGTCTTTTCTTATTGTTCCATTTATCTCCTGGATTACCTTGATTGGCAGAAATACATAGAACCAAAAGTTTTTGAAGCTCTCTGTTTTTCTCCTATTGACAAGAATGTGATAAGGAAGTTTAAGACCTCTACACTTCCAAGTGAACTGATAGTGAGACCATAGGGAAAACAAAATTATCAAAAGTATTCAATAAGACAAATCTTTCCAATGATAAGTACCTATTAAGATTTGAAAAACTATTGAATTCTTTAAAGTGTTCATTAGGCCATTGGTTAGTTCTGCATAAATATCAGTAAAGGACCAGCTGTGCCAGTGGTGATGAATTAGTACAGTCTAATTTTTTTTCTTGTTAGTAAGTTTGGACACATTTAGAACAGTATATTAAAAAATAAGATTGTAAAGAAAAAATTTGTATAAAATTAACAAAAACTATTTTGAAATCTGTAAATTTAATATGAATGAATTAGAAAATAAATAGATTCTGAAATTAAATCAATGATCTTTCTTCTTCATAATCCAATAAAAGTATACAGTGAACAAATATGCTTAAACCACTAATGTAATTGACTCATTTCTAGATCCTTGAAACAAGTCACGTATGTTAATGTCTTAGGTTGCTTTAGTTAGAATGAATCTTACTCAGATAGTTTTGATACGTTTGTTAATACATAAAACAAATGGCTTAAATAAATAAAGTTTTTTTGTTTTCTTCTTATAAAGTTTTTTTCTTTCTTTTTTTTTTTTTTTTTTTTTTTTTTTTGGATGCTAGGTAACTTTGCAAAGCTATATTATGCACAGGTAAGTAGAAGTCTGAAGGCAAATCTTAGCAAAATGAGATATAATAAACATGTCTAAAAACAGCAATAATGTTGTTTTCTATTATTTGACTTAGCAGTTTGATGCAATTATAAATCCACATTACTACTATTAAAATAAAAGTTATAATTGGAACAGTTTTCATTTATTTAGCATTACCCAATATGAAGAATTAACCAAAAAGTGAAAATCACTCTCTTAAAACTTTTAGCTATAAAGGAGGCTAAAATCATGTTACTGAATATGTGAATTATCTTTTGATTTTGAAACAGGGTTTTAAAAAATTATTGAAAGCTAGAGTTTACTCTCAAACAATAACAACAATTCTTTTAGATGATTATATGCTAAGCACTGAGTTAAGGACTTTATTTTCTAGTAACATATTCATCTTACAACAAACCTAGGAGTCAGAGACTATTATTATTGCCATTTAGAGATGGGATTAAGTGATTTATCACAAGTCACACAACTAATACATGTTTGAATTCTACTTTGAACCTGGATTTTTTGCCTTCTTTACTTGTTGAATTCATTGTGCCACAGAGAGCTTCCTCATAACTAAACCACTAGCATTTGTTTGGCCTTTTAAATATTAAAGATGTTAAAAATATTTTTGTATTAGCTCTCTTTCCTAACTGTAAAATATCACACTTCATTTTGGATCAATAGCTAAGAGGTAATATCGTAATAATATTTCTATCTTAATTCAGAAGTAAACTTAATCATTAGTGACACTCATTCCTTGAATTACCACACATTCATTATTTAATAAAGATTTGTTGAGCTCTTCCTGGGTACAGTTCCTGTGCAATATTGCTATGGTTTGAATGTTGTGCCTTTTCAAAATTCATATGTTGAAAGCTAACCCTCAAGGTAATGGTACTTATTAGTGATTAGGTCATGAGGGTCAAACATTCATGATTGGGATTACTGCCTATGTAAAAGAGACCACGCAGAGCTCCCTAGCCTTTCCACCATGTGAGGACCCAGTGAGAAGTCCACAGTCTGTAGCACCGGACCCCAACCATGCTGGTGTCATGATTTTGGACTTGCCATCCTCCCAAACTGTGAGAAATAAATTTCTGTTGTTTTGTAAGCCACCTACTCTGTGGTATTGTGTTATAGCAGCCCAAAGTAACTAAGATGAATAATAATGGGTTGGCCAAAAATTTCATTCATTTTTTTCTGTAGTATGACTCTAGTAGCACTTAGTTGTCTTTAACTCCATCTGAAGCAATTTTGTTAGATTGTATAGTGACAACTGTCCTATCAGCATGCATTTAAAAAACATTTATCAAAATTGGTGAATTTTTGTGTAGATTTTTAATATTGAAGATGGAAGAAAAAAGCAACATTTTTGGCATATCGTGCTTTATTATTTCAAGAAAGGTAAAAATGCAACTGAAACACAAAAAAAGATTTGTGCAGTGTATGGAGAAGGTGCTGTGACTGATCAAATGTGTCAAAAGTGGTCTGCGAATTTTCGTTCTGGAGATTTCTCACTGGACTATGCTCCAAAATTGGGTAGACCAGTTGAAGTTGATAGCGATCAAATGGAGACATTAATTGAGAACAATCAGTGTTATACCACTCAGGAGATAGCCGACATACTAAAAATATCCAAATCAAGTGTTGAAAATTGTTTGCACCAGCTTGGTTATGTTAATCGCTTTGATGTTTGGGTTCCACATAAGTTAAGCGAAAAAACTTCCTTGACCATATTTCCACGTGAAATTCTCTACTTAAACATAATGAAAATGTTCTGTTTTGAAAAAAAATTGTGATGGGTGATGAAAAGTGGATATTGTACAATAATGTGGAGCAGAAGAGATTGTGGGGCAAGTGAAACGAACCACCACCAACAACACCAAAGGCCGGTCTTCATCCAAAGAAGGTGATGTTGTGTATATGGTGGGATTGGGAGGGAGTCCTCTATGATGAGCTCCTTCTGGAAAACGAAATGATTAATTCCAACAAGTACTGCTCCCAATTAGACCAACTGAAAGCAGCACTAGACAAAAATCATCCAGAATTAGTCAACAGAAAATGCATAATCTTCCATCAGGATAATGCAAGACCACATGTTTCTTTGATGGCCAGGCAAAAACTGTTACAGCTTGGCTGGGAAATTCTGATTCATCTGCTATATTCACCAGACATTGCACCTTTGGATTTCCATTTACTTCGGTCTTTACAAAATTCTCTTAGTGGAAAAAATTTCCATTCCCTGGAAGGCTATAAAAGGCACCTGGAATGGTTCTTTGCTCAAAAAGACAAAGAGTTTGGGGAAGATGGAATTATACGAAGTTTCCTGAAAAATGGCAGAGGATATTGGAACAAAACAGTGAATAGGTTGTTCAATAAAGTTCTTGGTGAAAATGAAAAATATGTCTTTTACGTTTACTTAAAAACCGAAGGAACTTTTTGGCCAAGCCCATGTTTAGTCTACTTTTAGGGGCAACATGTAGTGGTTAAAAAGACACCCAAGTTTCTTACTCTTGAGGAGTTTGGTTGGTGAAAATAGATCATAAACAAAGAAATAAAGAAATCTGCCTAGAAATATGGTAAAAGAAAAAAAAGTTGATTTAGTGTTAATATAGACAGAGGCACTCAGTGGTTTCCCATTCTATACACTGGACTACGATCAACTCTGTTTTACTTACTCATCTATGTAGCAGTAGAAGCAGTATAGTAGTAAAGACTCTGCACTTTGGAGGAAGACCTAGGTATATAATCCAGACCCATCAACACCTATCTACTAGTTTTTATAAACTCCAGAAAATTTCATATCCTCTTTTTTTTTTGTTTTATTTGTTTTGCGTTATGCAGGCCTCTCACTGTTGTGGCCTCTCCCATTGTGGAGCACAGGCTCCGGACGTGCAGGCTCAGCAGCCATGGCTCACGGGCCCAGCCACTCCGCGGCATGTGGGATCTTCCCAGACCGGGGCACGAACCTATGTCCCCTGCATCGGCAGGCGGACTCTCAACCACTGCACTACCAGGGAAGCCCTTCATATCCTCTTTAAATCCCAGTTTCCTCTTCTGTAAAATAGAAAGTCAGGTCAGCTCCATAGGGTTAATGATAATAATAGTGATTTTGATAAATAAATTTGAAACATTTTTAAAAAATCATGAAAACCATTAGGTTTTTCCTCTTCATACTAAACTTTTCCATTACTTTCAAACAATTTTCTATAATTTGTGACTGTTAGGCTTGGTTAAATAGCATTTAATATGTAACAATTATATGTCATTCTTTGTGCTATGCACTGGAGATAAGGGTGTAAAAAGTAAATAATATGGTTATCAAGAATTTTATAGCCCAGGGAAGAAGAAAGACACTAAACAAATAATTTTTAGTATAATGAGTGATTAGTTTGTTTTCTTTTTACAGAAAATAATTACATTTTCTTTCTCATTCTGTTTTAAGCTCCCACATATAAATCAGGTAGTGACTAGAATTAATTGATTCCTATAATAAACTATAGTAAGACAGGTATTAGTAAGAGAGATGATGGCTATATGACAGTTATTACATTAAATGAAAGGCAGGGCTACATTAAGCTATATTCAGAATGCTAAGGTATCCAACTAAAAATATATTTTATTTAGGAAAATTTAAAGAAAACATGAAAAGGCTGTAGTTATGTCACAGGTGCTAAAACCCATATTTCACCAGAAGGGTTAAGTCAGAAACAAATCAGCCATTTTACTCTGAAAGTGTTTGGAAGATTTCAAAAGAAGAAATTATCCAATAATGGAATGATCCGTTAAGGTTTAGCTGTTCATGAGAAAGAAAAGCTATTAAGGCTACAAGCTTTCTTAACCTCTTTTGTACATAGATATTTTTAAATAGCAGAAAAGAAAATGTATGCTTCAAAATCTGGGCTTATTGCTTAAACCCTTTCTCATCTCTTAGTTTTGGATTTGCAGGATATGCAAAAGATGAGGATACTTCTTCAGATAAAATTCCCTCCTTGTCTAATAAGTTTTACAGATATCACAGGCATTTTACAGTACTGGAAACTCAAATTTATAGTAAATACAGTTTTGAGCAATAGAAAAGAAGTTGTATTAAGTTTTCATCATATTAATGAATATTCCTTATCTAGATAGTTCTTTTGTTTTTATTACTTCTAATCCTAAACTGTATCATGGAAACTAACATATTAGTTGACTAAAAATTATTTCATTTTATTTTTATGTCAAAATAAATGAATCTTGTGAGCCTAATAGCTTGTATTTATTTTCTCAAAGCACAAAATCTGCCTTGAGATTTAAGACCATGAATAAAACAAAGTAATTAGGGTAAGTCTGCAATTTTGATCATTATATGTAGCTATGATTATGCTTCAAAGCTACATTGGAAAAAAAGATGCTACCAATTTTTCTACAGTGACAATAAAAAACTGTGAAAAGCAGTATAGATTACATATTTTGAATATATTGATTAAATTTATATTAGCATAGTGTACAAACAGGAATATTTCAATACATAGTGCTTCATATAACATAGTTTAACTTTCTGATTTCTGACATGGACTTTTATTTCTTATTTTAAACTGAATCTGACCCTGAAATCTAAATGGGTAGTGTTATTTTTTAATGTGATTTACGTTTAAAAGGTGCATTTTCATCTTAACTCTAAGTTGGCCATATTCTATTTATGGTGGGTAGTATTTAAATAGTTTTGAATGGAGGCTGAACATTGAAATATTTGATGGGGGAGGGAAATGACACCAATATCACTGTACTCTTCCTTGAATCTGAAGACTGATAGTTCATTGAATTTCAGCCTGAATTACCCCTACCCTTGGAGGATTATCTAGAGACTAGAAAGAGGTTTCTGGGGAACAAAACTTGGAACAAGAAACTCACATCATGCCCTTTTAAATCTAAATTCCAACTAAGAATCACGATGAAAGCCAAATGAGGATGAGAGTGCCAGATTAGATTAAGGACCAAGAAGTTAAATAATTCAAGGCTGGTGAACTAAGATGAAAGTATGTAGGCTCAGCTAGGGATAAGTTTGAAAGCTAGGTGTCATTAAATTTTGAGATTACCTTCAAATGCATTTGAATATATTTATATAGATCTCCTAAAATGGTCTAGACAGTGAGGACAGGGAGTAATTGTGAGTATTTTTAATACTTTCTAGTATAATAGGTATTTTTGGTGTCCTGTTTTCTGTCAATGACACTATTGCCTTGATTTGTATTCTTAGTCTTCAAGTTGTTTATACATTTTAATAAAAATGGGTTGTTTCCTATGTGTCAGAAGCTTTTTTAGGTGCTGTGGTAAACAAGATAGACAAAGTCACTGTCCTCTTAGAACTTGGATTCTAGTATGAAAAACAAATTAAGCAAGTTAGATGCATAATGAAACAGTGGTAAGTGCTAAGAAGAAGAATAAAGAAGGTAAGATTGATGGAATGTCTCAGAGAAAGAAAGAGTCAGGAACAGCCTCTCTGAGGAGGTGACAATTCACTAGAAATTGGGAGCCATTTAGAGAGCCAGTCTTGTGACTATCTGGAGACTGAGTGTTCCAGATCTCCAATTAAGATTAACAATCTCTTAATTGTTCCAAAAGGAACAATTAATACATGTAATATGTGTCAGTCTAATCAAATAAGTCTTTCAAATGTCTTTGCTATCACTCAAACACACTTCATTCATTCTGCATATATATGTCAATTGAATCACACCAAAACCCATACCTAATCACGTCACTAGCCTGCTCAAAATTCTCAATGGCTCCTCATCATCTAGGGAAGAAAGCTAAAGCCAACTTGCCTGGTTTTTAAGTCCTCTGTGATCTGTTTCCAATACTGTTTCTCCCATATTTCCAACTTGACGCTTTACATGATTTATGATGGATCCACAAAGGACTACTTTCCATTTCTCAAACATAGATCCCTCCCCTTTTCTTGCTTTTAGAGAATTTCCACAGCTTTTCCTCTGCTAATTTTAATAACTAAAATCATCTAAGGTTTAGTTCAAATGCCACTTCTTTTGTAAGACTCCCAGTGATTTATCTCTCCTTTGAACCATTTTAAACCTGCCTCGTTATTTTTACCTCATAAGAGAAGAGAAAGTATCCTAACATTTAACTCAGGGAGAATGAGTGATATTATAACATTAATCACACAAGGCTTTCTTCGCCATTGTTTATATTTCTGTGTTCATCTGCAACCAGATTGTGAACATGTCAAAGAGTTTGTAGGGAATTAACTTGTTATCTGTGTATCTGGCACTGAAACTCCAATGAGTGATCGCAAAACATCCCAGACATAATTAAAATGTATTGGAATCAAAGAAGTTTTGAGCTTCCTGGTTATATTTGGGTATATGATTAGGTGTGTGTCTTAGTCCAATCAGGCTAACAAACAAAAATACCTTAGACTGGGTGGTTTATAAACAAGAGAAATTTATCACAGTTGTAGAGGCTGGGAAGTCCAAGGTCAAGGCACTGGCAGAATCAGTGTCTTGTGAGGACTTGTTTCTGGGTCCACAGACAGCTGTCTTCTCAATGCGTTCTTACATTCTGGAACTGCCAAGAGAGCTCTCTGGGACTTCTTTTTTAAGGGTAATAATCCCATTCATGGGGGTAGAGCTGACCAGTTATCTCCAAAATAACCTCCCAAAGGCCTCACCTCCAAATACTATCACATTGGGTATGGCAAGGAAACAGATTCTCCCCTAGAGCCTCCAGAAGTAGTGAAGCCTTGTTGACACATTGCTTTTAGGACTTCCAACCACCAGAACTGTAAGATAATAAATGTATATTCTTTTTGCTTTAAGTCACTAACTTTGTGGTAATTTGTTATAGCAGCAGTAGGAAACTAATACAGGTATTGCTGCCATCATTGTTGTTATTGTAATAATTATTACAACATTAAATATACTAAGCAAACAGAGACTGTTGACTGGGTGAATCTTTGTAATTAAATCACATAGTTGAATAATGAAAAAGAAGAAACTTTGTGTAATAGAAAAATAAAGGGATTTATATTTTATTATGGGGAAAAAGAAAAATCTTCCCAAAGAATTATTAAGTACAGAATTTCAAGAGTCAGGTGATGTAGAATCTCTTGGCCTAGAGCAATATGCAGTATGCAATAGACATGTAAGGATTTTTGCCTAGGTATATTGTAATATTAGAGGGAGAGAATAGATTAGAGCTCATTTAAAACTCTAATTCTTCCCTGAATGTATTTGAGAATGTTTCAAAATGATGACTGACTAAAAGGAATTTGGCTAAAATTTCTATTATTTCTCTCAGGAAAAGACACTAAAATTAAAATGTTCTAAAACAAAAGCTGTATTTATGGATACAGCACTTTATACACTGACTGAAGCTATACATTAATGAATTCTAGCACACAAAACATGGGGGATAGACTCTAAGCAATACTGTGGCTTCATGTAGCCATTTATGATGTATGTAATCTCTCCCTCCTCCTCTTCTTAGCTGCCATCCCCTCTGGCTATGCCTTTTTTGTCTTTCTCTTAGTCTCTCTCTCTCCCTCTCTCCTGTGAATGTCTTGCTAATATCCTGTTAATGACCTTTATACTGAGAACTGACTAAATTATCCATCTGTATCTGAATTCTATTTGAACGTATGTGTAGTGATCATCAGATGGAGCCTGGTCAGCAAGATGTACCAACGTTTTGTGAGAAGAAAGTTGATTCTGTCTACTGTAGAGACTGCTGAAGAAACATCCAGAATATTGGGTAGAGAGCCACATAATTTAATCAAAGTCTTCAGGGCAGAATATCATTGGGTTCAAAACTACCCTGTACTTCATCCACTCGGCAATCCAACAGATACACTGCTTACTCTGTATTCACCAATAATTTTGGAATGCATTTACTTTGATCAGATACTCCCCAATGGTATAAATATCAATCATATTTTGTGAAGTGTTATAATGAACCATTTATTTTATGTGCACACTCAAGTGTTCTAACTACCATTTTTTTCCCTTCTCTATCAAGCTGTGTTTTTTTATTGTCTTTGTTTTTCTTTTCTTTACTTAAATATCCTGTGTGGCTTTAAAATGAAAGTATTTTTTAATTGAGTGCAATTAGATCCTTAGTAGAGACTTTTCTGTAAAATTGACATTTAATGCAAATGCATAATATCAAGATTTATTTACTAATATATATCAAATTCTTTACTAATTAATATCAAATATTCTTTACTAATCCTCATGCAGTATCTTTCTTAACTGATTTGGATTTATTCCTTAGGGATTAATTTGTATAACTAGAGAAATTTTACTTCAATCAGTTGGGGAGCTACTTAATTTTATTTCTTGGCTGCACCAAGCAGCTTGTGGGATCTTAGTTCCCCAACCAGGGATCGAACCTGTGACCCCAAAATTGGAAACACAGAGTCCTAATGACTGGACCACCAGGGAATTCTGAGAACAAATTAATTTTAAATTTATTTTCATTTTTCTTTTTTTAAGGTTTATTTTGGCTCAGAATATATGAGACTAATTATATTAACTTTTTAGTCCTGTGAAATGATTCCATTTAAAAATATTTTAGGTAGTAGTCTGTAGCCTTTTACCTTAGAATGTACCTTAGACATGTATGAATGGACCAATAAAGTACAGCCTTATGTGCCTTAAAACTATATCCCCAATTCATGTGGCCAAGTTCCTCTCCAGAATTTGCCATGGACAATCCAGGATTTTATCTCTTGTCTATCACTAAGTTAATCTCAGTTATGCTTTAATGTTAGCTAGTAGATTTGCTTTTAAATTTTGTTTTGTTTTAATCTTTTACAGGACTAGACTGCAATTATTTCTGAGAGTGAATGTTCCTGATTGTTATCCCTTTATTTAGTTTCCTCTACAACTCAGGCTAAAATATTTATTATTCATCATCTGATAGAAATGTTCATTGCTATTTCTGCAGATGATGATAGGAGATTTATTTCCCTCCAGTGGCTTCTGCTTTTCATTGGTGGTTAGATTTGTTTATAGCTAAATTCTCTTAGACATAAACAAGACTTTCTTGTCATATCTTACATTGTTTCTTTTATACATTTTAGATATAAAAAAAGAAAGAAAAACTAAGATTGGAATCAGGAGCATTTTTCTTCTCAAAATATATTTTAATCAGATTTACTTTATAAATTTGCTTAATTAATTGACTTCATTTTGTTTCAACTAAATTTACTTCTTCATTTTAATCAGATATTCTTGTATGTTTGCATTGCATTTGAACACACAATATGCTTTATGATAAGCTGTTTATCCAACACATATTTGTTGGCAATATTTCATTTTTCATATATCAATCCTGTTTGGAGTGAGCTTAGTGTCCACTAAGAGAGATAAAATAGTATTAGTTTTACATTTAGGTGGTATCTTTAGGTAGCTTGGGCTCTGGAGTTGACTGACTACCTGTGGTTATATTCCTACCTTATTTCTTTCTAGATATATCACCTAAGATAATTTTTTAACCAGTTTCTTTATAAAAAGGAGATAGTTATAGTACCTGTCTTATAGAGCTATTTTTGGAACAAAATATATTATTAATAATAATAATCAAAGTAATAATGATAGTATTTATTAATTGCTCATTATATATTAGGCAATGTTTTAAACATCTCATCTAAAGTAAAAAGAGAAACTCGGTAGATTGCCCAACTTATTCACATAGTCCAAGAGGCAGAGTAGGAATTTAAACTCCAAATTATCTACTTAAAAAGGCACTTGAACATTTCTCTTATACATAATAACTAAACAAATTCTCCAAAGGGAATTGTTTTGCTTTGGTTGATGATGATGAAGTTGATGGTGGTAATGATGATAAATGGGTAAAAATGACATAGTCAACCCTTATTTTCTAATTTATCAACTACATGAGTAGGCATATAACAAAAGCAATTTATTTTCATTAATTTAAAAGAAATCCTATTCAATTTATTTTCTGCGACACTCACTATTAGAGTAAATACACTACAAGTGTGAATGCACATTTTAGTTTTCAAATTAAAACTCTAATTAGGCCCTTGATGTTAATTGTTGTTAAACACTTATTCTTCTAGCAATGTTATGTTTCACAAGTCTAATAAGAAAAATTTGATGTTAATATAAAGATATTTGTTTTGTAAAATAATAATTTACCTGCCAATTTATATTTTCTATTGCATCAGGATAATTGTAAATGGCTTGCTATATTAGAGAGTGAGTTTTATGTAATCTATATTTAAAAAGGAACTTTTAAATCTTTATGATAATTTCAAAAAATAAGGATTGAAACAATTTTTAAGCAATCTATATTTTTAGATCTTGCATTGAGAAAACTGGTTATACAGAAGGAAAAAAAAAAAAAAAAAAAAAAAAAAAAAAAAAAAAAAATGCAAAAAAAAAAAAAAAAAACAACTGTATCTACATTCAACAAAGACCAGAGAGGTTAGTTTCTATAGTATTTCTTTTTTTCACTCCATCCTCAGAAGACAGAAGAAAAGGATAGGTGAACATTTCCTACAAAAGCAGTCATTTGTTCTCTGAATTCAATGTTACCAAAGTATAAAACCCATTGCTATAGACTCTGCCAAAGACATTCAGAAAGTCTAAAGCTTCCTTTTGCTATGAAAGATATTACTTCTGTGACATCTTCAAAGGAGCCAAATTTCATACTTTTCTACATTTGTAAACCCCACACTGGGGAATATATTATGGGTAACAAAACCAGTAAGAAAATGAGAGTCTCTACGATTACAGTGAAGGGAAAAAATTGTAACCAAGAATTATATATGAAAGAGATATACATATTATGTTTATATTTAAACTGAAAAATATGTGAATGTGTTGATGTATTTTCAATAACTCAAGCAATGACTGCAAGCATTTTTTTAACTCATAATCAATACTGAGGCATACAATGATACAGCATTATCAAAGTTTTCAAAAGTATCAATAGTTCAAATGTATAATGTTCATTAAATAGTACTTGTATGTAATTATTTTACATTTCTGGTAGACTTAACATGTAAAGTGCTTAGCGTTATTTATGATTTATGCAGACATGCCATTTTCTGTTAGAAATGCCTTTGGCTTTTAAATAGTGCTTCCCATTAATAAAAGGAAGTAACATTTTAAAATGAGGAATGAATCTAAGCTTTAAATAAATTGCATATGATTTACAATTTCAAATCCGGAATTTAAATAGGGTTGTACTATTCAAAATATGTTCTCTCTTTACATGGTTTAAGTTTGAAGTATAAACAATTGTTCATAATCTTACACGTCCATTAAAATATCTTGTTTCCATCCAGAATATTAGAACAGATCCTTAAGATACAATGTGAAGCAAATGTAGTTAATTAGCTAAGCAATGGTGGTACATTGTTTAGTCAAAATGAAGGTGTATTTCATTTTGGAAATACTGAAATTATCTTTTAAGGTACTGCAGCACACATGGGTTATTAAATATGCATTTCTCTCAGATTTTTCTTTATAAAGATGGTTTTATCAAGTTATCATTAATAAGTGACATTTATGACCTGCAGCCACCAACTGCCTTGGATTGTTTATTAGAACTCTTCACTAATCTAATGTATTGTTCTTATTACATGTTCTTGGGCTCTTAAAAGTACTTATTTTTCAAATATTTCAATTTTAGTTAAGAAGAAAGATTATTGAAAGGCCCATGGCATGAAAGATCAGATGACTTAAAAGGTAGTCAGTGATTTATGACATTGTTACTCCCCATTATTGAGTAAATGAGGCTTGAAACTGACTAATGTTTCTCTTCATTTTGTTTGTTGGAAACATTTATAACTTCCTCCAGGAATTTTTTTGGTGCTTTATTGTAGAGTAGTGCAGAAAAATTAAAAAATCTTGAACTGTCACTTGGTTTTAATTACATTTGAGAAATAATACTTTGGACTTAGTATCAATGTTACTGGGAGTCCTTTGACTTAGTAAACTTCCTTTTGCATTTTTTGGACAACATATGTATTGATATAGGTGAAAAACAGCACTAATAATAAAATCCATTTCAAATCAACATTTCTTCAGATTATTATTTTCTATTTTTATATGCTTATATCAAATCATAGAAGAAAATTAGCTTCTCCCAATTTCTTTCTTAGAGTTTAAGCCAACTGAACTGAACACGAACAGATGACATGACAGTCTGAGCTGTTATATAAAGTCACAAATATAATGACATTAAGAAAAGTTCTATTGCTTCAGAAGGAAAACAAAGTATATGAAATACCTTCAATGTTTTTGCTATGAAGTTAAGAAATCTCTCAATGTACACATTCAACTTCTCTTTTTATGCTCAAAAATTATGCTCAAAAAAATAACTTTATGTTATCTTTCCCTAGGGTTCCAAGACTGAACCCAAACTGTGGTCATCCCTGAATTTTGATGCTCAGCACAGTGGGAATCCATTTTACATTAATTTCTGACAGAAATACTTTATTCTTTGGAAAATTTATCAAGGATAAAAATTTTAGTTCAATAATTTAAGATAAGTATAGACAAGGAAGATAGGTTCTAAATGTAACACCAATGTTCCCACTTTCATCTTGGAAAGAGAATCTGAAATAAAACACAAATGATAAAGTGAATAATTTATTCTAAATTCAGCAAATCATTGGGAATTCAACAGTATTATTTTGGAGAAAATATAACAAAGTAATGGTTAAGACTACAAGCACCTGACAGACTTTGATTTAAATCACTCTTGCTACTAACTGTATGTTATGAAGGGTAATTTACTTAATGTCTCTGAAGTTTAGTTGGATCTCTAAATTAGGATTATAACAAAAATAGACTTGAATTTTTTGGTTTGCTACCAAAGAAAAAAATGCAATACAGTGCATAAAACATTAGCACAGTGGCAGGCACAAATAAGTTTTCAAAAAATGTTTTTTAAAGTATCTAAAATGGTATACTGTTTAAGAGTTTTAGGTCTGCTTTCAGGCAGATGTGATTTTCAATCTAGAATTTCCTAGTTACTGGCTGAGAGAATTTGGGAAAGCTCTTCAAAATTTTTATGTTTATCTTTCTTTAAATGCAAACCAGGTAGTAATAGTACCTACATCAGCTCTGTTTGGACGTGATAATACAAGTAATGCACTAATATACCCAGCACTTATATATGAAGTTCATAACAAATATTAGTTGTATTATTCCTGTTGTTGATAGAAGCTTTTGAAAAGTGTTCTGTTTTTTTTTTTTTTCCATTATTTTCTATCAACAGGATACTATTGGAGTATGTTAGAGCACATAATAGATTTTAGAGGCTATGTTGGAAGCTGGACTCGCCTGCATCGGGAATAGCAGAAAAGCAGGAGGGGATATTCTGTGTCAGGTGAATTTTGTTCCTTTGGTGGGCTTTAATGGCACTAGTGATTTTTGTACCAGTAGCATAAGGAGACAGCATCATAGCCAAACCAAAAACGGAGCAGACAGAAATGCTAGAAGCCATGAGGCCATCAAAGGGAACAGTTCAATGGCACATTGTAAGTCACCCCATAAGAAATCTATAAAATAGCTGGGGAGAAATGGTTGGAAGTCCTGCAATATGCACAGGAGGCAAAATCAGAGGAAAACTATTTTCTATTTATTTTAACCCTGTGATAGCCTAGTAGACATGATTTACATGGCTATCTAAAATTATTATTTGTTCCACTCTCCTTTACTTCCATAAATCTTATAGTCATTTCATATTTGTTCCTGGAACTAGTCATTTCTTCCCCATGATCATGCACATGAGATGTTCTACGTGGGGATAGTTGGCTATATTCCAGACCAAAATACCGCATCACAGTTAATGAATAACAACAGCAGTACCAACATTTTTGTTTTGCTGCCATGTGACACAACTGCCTAGATTGAGCACCAGCAATTCAGGGTGATGAGATGCCAGAATCAGCTTCTCTTCTAAATAAACAATTTGAAAGGGGTGAACAAATAACAACCTATTTTATAAAACATATAGTCTCTTCTGTTTTATCATTGTCTACAAGAGAAAAGCAAGAAAATATGAAAAACCAGATCACAATTGGTGGCGTACTATATTTTACCACTGATATATATTAAAGATATTTCTTTAAGGTAAAGAATATAATGGGCCAATCTGACTCAGAAAGGCTTGACTTCAAGCTCAGTGCATAGAAATAATGGATTAAATACATAACTAAACTTAAAGAAAGGGAAATACAAAGTTCCAGAAATAAAAGGGAAATCCAAAATTAGAAGAACAAACAGGGAATACATCTGAAATATATGAATCAGATATAAACCTTAATGTGTGTCTCAGGCTTTCACATTCATTTCTAGAATGGTTTCAGGTTACAAGCTCTATACGTAAGCCTTTGGAAGCTGTGAGGAAATTTTCCATCCACCTAGGACCTGGTGATAAAAATCATAGAAATTCAGCCAATTATTACTCATATGTGTGGGACATACATTACTCTGCAAGCATGATTCAGAAATCTAAAGTTAAGAAATTAAAATCAAGTTTGAAACCAGTGAAAAAAACAGGGTCCTAGGCAGAGTCACCTACAAACATACCTCACAGAGACAAGTCCACAACACAGGAATCTATGGAAAACAAATGCCATGGCAAGTGAACTTAACACTGACATTTTATAAATCACAAGAGGAAATAAACTAGTCTTGATTGAGCTACATTCAGAGAAGTGCATTTAAAATTATCAAAGAGGAAAAAGAAGGAATAGACAATATAAGAAGTTAAGAAAGGCAGTATCAAGTGCATAGTTTTTCAACCACATCTTGACCCCATCAGAGTGGAAAATTTCCTTCCAAGAAATAGTGTCCTTACAGCCTGTACTGGGCTTGTCACCTTGTGTAGGAATATCCTATTTCAGACTCAACATGTACTCCTTTACCTTGCTTAAGCATGTGTGTTTTATGGCACCTGGCCAACCTCACTACCATATCAGTTCCCTGTGGAGGAGAGGTAGGTCCTTCTGATGCTGAACAAGTGGGACACATGCAGGCCACTGTCCTGAATCAGCTGCCAGGAGGCACCTACTGGCCATGGGACCTGCTGGAGGGACCTGCTGACACACATCACTGAAGCCAGCCTTGTTCCATTTCTTCGCTATGTGAATAAAGTGTAATTCCATACAGACTCTGTTGTGTTTTCTTGGTGACTGATACCAAGATCAATCGGCAGAAGTGCTCAGATTTCTCCTCCTCATAATAGGTAACAGAAGCCACTTGCTCAATATAAGATCAGTATAAAAAAGGAATAGGGCAATCTAATAAAAAAAGAAACTCTAGAAATAAATAATAGAAGTAAATTTAGAATAATAGAAATACATTATAAAAACAAAAAAGAATACAATGGCAGTGTTGAGTATAATAGAGCAGCTGAGAAGAGTACTGAAGAATTTAAATATAGATCTGAGGAAATCACCTAGAATGTAATGAGAAAAAATAAAGAGATGTAAAATATGAAAAGTAAATTGAACATGATATATATAATGGGAAGTTCCTGCAATGTTAATAGGCATTTCATAAGGAGAAAGTGCAAACAATGGTAAAAAAACAGAGTTTCAAGTGATGATGATAGAGAGCCATTTTCTTTTCAGAGTTAAAGAAATAAATGAATTCTTAGAATGAAGAAGCCATTCAAGTCCTGATCAGAATTAAAAAGGTCAAAAACATTCCACTAATTCATAATGGCAAACTTGCAAGACTTCACAAACTTTAAAAATGTACCAAAAAATAGTAAAGATTTTATATAGAAAAACAATAATTAGAATTATGGCAGACTTCTCATTAGGAAAAATAAAAACCAGAAGATAGTGGATAATACCTTTAAAGTTCTGAGGTAAAAGAGATGTCAATTTCAAATGAACTATTTGCAGGGCATCCCTTAGAGAATAACTAAAGGATGTACTTTAGGAATAAGGTAGTTGAATGCAAAAGAAAATAAGTTTATGCAACAATTAGTGATTAACAAATAAATTATAAAATGCTGGCACAATTAATGAGAATTAACTAAAAAAATCATAATACTGACCAATGGGATGCTTAGAATCAAAATGAAGCTAAAATTACATTACAGGGAAAATAGCATGGGAAAGCAAATTTACAGTGATGTAATGTCCTTGTATTATCCTATAAGAATATAGGGTAAAAATAAAGAGATTTTATTAAATCAGCATGCACGTTAAAATTTATGAGTAACCCTAAATCACTGGAAATCAAATGCAAAAATTCAAAAGGTGGATAGAGTGAAGTGAGGGAAATGAAAATTGGATCAACTCAGCAAAAAGTAGGAAAAGAATAGGGGAGAGATCAAACACGTCAATAATCACCATGAGTTAAAATTGGTATAAAAACTAGAATGCATTGGAAATATCAAATAAAGTTTAAAATGTGCATAATTAATGATCCATTTATTTCATAGATGTAGTCTAGAAACTTTTACACTGACTACTAACAGATATAAAGAAGAATGTTTTGTTTATTCCTACATTGTTTGTTACAGAGAAAAGCTGGAAACAGTATAAATATCCATCAAGACAGAAATGGATAAAGTATGATTTATTTGTATGTTAAAATATAACACATCAATTAAAATGAATAGACTTTATTTGGGAATGTAGACCTAGATAGATCAAAAAATATAATACTGAGTTAGTTTGGTTTTCTATTATGCCGTAAAAAATTACCACAAACTTAATGGCTTAAACAAGATAAATTTATTATGTTTTAGTTCTCTACATCAGGAATCTGACATATGTCTCATCAGGCTAAGATCAACATGGTGTTAGGGCTTTCTGCCTTCTGGTAGGCTCTAGGGGATAATCTTTTGCTTAAACATTTAGGTATTGGCAAAATTCAGTTTCATGTGTTTATAGGACTGAGGTGTTTATTTTCTTGCTGCCTATCAGCCTGGGGGCTGCCATTAGCTCCTATGGTCCTCTCTCTGGTCTTTGCACATAACCCTCACATCTCAGAACCAGTGACAAGATGTGGAATCCTTCTCACACTACCATCTTGATTCACTCTTTGGCTGCTGTCATTGCATCTCTCTGACTACAGCCAGGAATTGTTTTCCAATTAACTTGTGCAATTATATCATGCGTACCTAAATAATCCAGGACAATCTCACCATCTCAAAGTCCTTAACCTTAATCAGAACTACAAAATCTGTTTTGCTATTTATGGTAACATTCTCACAGGTTCTGATGAATAAGGCACAGACATCCATGAGGCCATTATATTGCCTATCATAGAGTCCAACCTCTGACCCTCAAATGTTCTCATCCATCTCACATATAATTATCCCCATCCCAAGGTCCCCAACCCATTACAGCATCAACTAAATGTCCAATAATCTCAATGGCATTTCATCATCTTAAAAGACCAAAATCTCATCATCTAAATCATCCACATTTGGTATTGGTGAGTCTTGGTATAATCCATCCCAGGACACAATTCATCTCCATCTGTGGACCTGTGAGACTAAAGAAACATGTTATATGCTGCCAAAATGCAATGGTAGGACAGGCACAGAATAAAGGTTAATGTATCAACTCAAAATAGGAAAAAATGGAAGGGAAAATGAGACACTATTCTCAAGCTATTTTGTAATTCAGGTACACAAATTCCATTAGGTTTCAAGACCTAGGGATAATTCTCTACAGCTTGCATCTCTGCCCTCTGGCTCAAGGCTCTGGTCTTTAATTACCTTCCTTTTTGTTGTTAATAAAAAAGTAGCAGATTTTTCAGCTAAGTAGTTTCATTAGCTTGTTTCTTGACACTAGAGTTTTGGGAATCCAATACCTTTTACTTATTTTATGTCTTCTTTGGTCCTGTTAGCTCAACTTGGCATGGTTTCTGCTGGTATACAATTCTGAAGAAACCTGTGGGTCTTCAATGTATGTCACAAAAATTCACTCCATTAAACAAGGGATGTGATCATGGATCTCTCCTAGATAATTCAGTATGATACCATTTGTGAACAGGTTTAAAAACTCATTAAGTAATGTTATATATTGTGATTAATAGATATGTAGTGAAACAAAAACATGAGCAGGAAGAACACAGCAAATTTATAATTGTTTTGTCTGTAAAGGAAGATTTGATGGGAAATAGAAATAGGAAGGGGATATTTGAAATGTCTTTACTTCTCTAAGAGGTTTTTTTTTTTTTTTAACTACTACTTCTGAAGCAAAAATATCATTTGTTAATTCTGGATGATAAATATCTAGGTGTATGTTACATCAGTCTCTATTATTTCCTACAGTTAAAAAAAAATACAACCAAATATACAAAAACCTCATAATTCTTCAGGGATTTGTTCTAATAAATGGATTTTAGGTCAACAACTTTACAAACATTCTCAGTTGAACATTCAGCAGCTGAACAGTGGGCTTTCTGGAGCAAGCCAAGGCCTCTAAAGATGCCATTTGGCAGAGACAGATGGGCAGATAGGTACTGTCCAACATTTAGCATATGCTTCTCTGTGGAGTTCAGAAAATGCTTTCTAGGTGTCATTTTTACATGGCATTAGTTACAAAAGTAGACAATGGTTATTAATCTCCTAAATGCCACCATTTGTCCCATAAGAATTTGTGAGATTTCTCCAGTACTCTATTCTTTTTTAATATATCTTTATTGGAATATAACTGCTTCACAATACTGCCCTAGCCTCTGTCGCACAACAAAGTGAATCAGCCATATGTACACATGCATCCCTATATCCACTTCCTCTTTAGCCTCCCTCCCATCCTCCCAATTCCACCCCTCTAGGTCATCGCAAAGCACCCAGCTGATCTCCCTGTGCTATGCTGTGGCTTCCCACTAGCTAACTATTTTACATTTGGTAGTGTGTATATGTCGATGCTACTCTCACTTCACACCCCCTCCCCCACTGTGTCCTCAAGTCCATTCTCTATGTCTACGTCTTTATTCCTGCCCTGCCACTAGGTTCATCAGTACCATTTTTTTTTCCAGTACTCTATTAAACTTTTTGAAAAAACAAACTTACTAACCCTTGAAATTGCTCTTAATTAGATTTCATTATTTATATTTTACTTGATTAATATGTGATTTTATTTTTTTAAACCTAATGAATAAAATAATTAAAACAAGTTAATATCTATTAATGCAGGTGACAAATATATAAACATGATAGTTTTATTTCTTCTTATAAAAATAATTAATTTAAAGAAATCCCACATGTTGCTACTCTTCTCATTTTGATACAAGCTTCTTGATAACAAAGGAGTACATGCTCAAGTTCTCCATAACTTTTGTTTTAGAAAACAGAAGAACCAAATGTGGGCCAACAGCAGTTTTCAGTTAAGGCTGTGTCTCTCCCATTAGCCCAAATCTGAGAGGAGTTTGAAGAAGCATTTTCAGGGACAACATAATGAAATCTGTATTTAGTTAAAAATATGAAAATCCCAGCAGGTTATTTTGTGGATAGCAACAAACTGATTCTAAAGTTTGTATAGAAAGGCAATGGACCCAAAATAGCCAACATACTATTGAAGGAAAAGAACAAAGTTGATAAACTGGATTCTACCTGACTTCAAGACTTACTATTGAGCTAGAGTAAACAAGTCAAAGGTATTAGCAAAGGTATAGACAAATAGATCAATAGAACAGAATAGAGAGACCATAAATAAACTCTCACAGAGTCAACAGATCTTTGACAAAGAAGCAAAGATAAAACAATGGAAGAAATGTGGGCTTTTCAACAAATGGTGTGGAACAACTGAATATATCCACACAAAATAAATGAATCTAGACACTGACTTTAAGTCCTTAATAAAAATTAAATCAAAATAGATCATAGACCTAAATGTGAAATGCAAAACTTTAAAACTCCTAGGAGAGAGCAGAAGAAATCCTAGATGATCATGAGTATGTTGATGACTTTTTTAGATAAAATTTCAAAGACACAATCTATGAAGAAAATAATTGGTAAGTTGGACTTCATTAAAATTAAAATTTTCTGCTTTGTGAGAAACAATGTCAAAAGAATGAGAGGACAAGCCACAGACTGGAAGAAAATATTTGCCAAAGACATGCCTGATAAAGAGTTGTTATTCAAGCTATAGAAAGAACTCTTAAAACAAAAAGAAAATAAACAACTCAATTTAAAAATGAGCCAAGGAACTTCACAGACACCTCACCAAGGTGATACAAAGATAACAAATAAGATGTTCCACATGTAATGCAAATTAAAATAATGAGACATCATTGCACACCTATTAGAATGGCCAAAATCCAGAACACTGACAACACCAAATACTGGTGAAGATGTAGAGGAAGAGAAATTATCATTTATTGCTGATGGGAATGCAAAATGGTACAGATATTTTGGAAAACAATTTCTTATAAAACTGGACATATTCTTACCATAGATCCAGCAATCACACTCCTTGGTATTTACCCAAAGAAGCTGAAAATGTATGTCCACACAAAAAACTGCACAGAGATGTTTACAGCAGCTTTATTTATAATTTCCAAAACTTGGAAGTTACCACGATGTCCTTTAGTAGGTGAATGGAAAATAAACTGTGATACCTCCAGACAATGAAATCTTATTCAGTGCTCAAAAACCTGAGCTATCAAGCCATGAAAAGACATGGAAGAAACTAAGTGCATATTACTAAGTGGAAAAAAGCCAATCTGAAAAGGCTACATACTGTATGATTCCAACCATATGAAATTCTGGAAAAGACAAAAGCCAATAAAAAGATCAGTAATTTCCAGGGAGGAGATGGGAAGGGATGAATAGACAGAGATAGAGGATTTTTAGGGCAGTGAAAACACTCTGATATGATATTGATATATGATATGATATATTGTATTATAGTGATTGATACATATCATTATACCTTTGTTTAAACCCCACAAAATATATAACACCAAGAGTGAAACCTAATGTAAACTATAGGCTCTGGGTTTTTATGATGCATCAATGTAAGGTCTTCCTGGTAACAAATGTAACATTCTGGTGAGTGATGTTGATAAAGATGGAGTCTATGTATGTGTGGGGCAGGGAGTATATGGGAAATCTCTCTACCTTTCTCTTAATTTTGTTGTGAACCTAAAACTACTGTCAAAAAAATAATAAAGTCAGAAAAAAAGAAAGAAAGAAGGAAAGAAAGAAAGAAAGAAAGAATGAAGGAAAGAAAGGAAGGAAGGAAAGAAAGAAGGAAGGAAGGAAGGAAGGAAGGAAGGAAGGAAGGAAGGAAGGAAAGAAGGAAGAGAAAGAAAGAAAGAGAGAGAGAAAAAAAGGCAGAAAGAAAGGAAGAAAGAAAAAAGGGGAGAGAGAGAGAGGGAGGGAGGGATGGAGAAAGGAAGAAAGGAGAAGAGCAGAGGTAATTGACGGAGATAGGTGCTAAGTTCAAGTTGCAGCTTACAGCTCATTTCCAAGGTTAAGATACACCCTTGTCTCAGAGATCCCTGGCACACTCCTTGATCTTTATAGCAAGCTCAAATATTTGCAAGAGATAAAAAAATAAATAAATAAATAAACATTAACTCTGTATAGTTTTTCTCTCACTCTTTTATTTGCTATTTCCCCATAATGTTGGCTGTGAAATGGATAGATCTTACCAATAAAAAGGAAAAGGAACTACAGACTTAAGATAATTTAAGAAAATATCATACACTTTATTACATACATATTCAATGTGTATGTACAAGAGGTATCTACTATCAAAACTATATAGCACATATTTTGTTAAAACAGAATCATTCAGTTCCTCAGAAAATGAAATTCATTATTGTTTCTTTCAACTTACAAAATTTTGAGAAGGATGTTATGAACAGCAATCCAGCAAAAGCCTATGCAAAAATAACCTTGTACTATTTAACAAGCTTATCCCATTAACATTCTTCCTTCTTAAACAGTTCCAAATGTGAAAAGGCTAGGCAGAAATCCAAGAATAAAAATATGAACACAGGTGATATTGAAAAGAAACTGGAATGCATAATATGGCAAGTTTTATGCTAATAATTTATGCCTTTGCCTCTCTGAGCAATACATATTAGAAAACTTTTAAGATAAGTGAGCTTCTTGTAAATTTGTTGTCCACATATTCTATATTTGCAACTTTGATTTTTCTGTTAAATCAGTAATTGTTTGAAAGCATTTTTAAAAAATTTAAGTGGTTGACTTGTTTATACTTTTACTACTGATTTTGCATTCTACTACATTATGCTCAGATGAATGATTTTCTGCCTTCTAAAATTTCTTAATCTGTGATTTTATTTTTTTCTAATTTCATGAAATTTAATGTCACACTCTCATCAAGAGCTAATTTGTAATATCTCTTTTCTTAGAGCTGCCTGAAGCTTATCCTGACAGTTCTACAGAATTTGTAAGACTTACTTAAATTATTCAGCAATGATCAATATTAATAATTAAATATATATTGATAATTAAAAACCTCTTTATATACCCCAATTACTAAAGACTCCTGAAAAAAAGAGATATCACTAAGCATTATTAACCCCTTCTCATTCTGTTCATACATAAAATTTATTTTAATGCTATCTGAATATTTGATTATGTATTTCTATAAAAGAAAAACATTTTTAAGAATAAATGAGTTCTCTAGATATGCACAATCACAAATATATAAGATTACACTGGGATTTGATTTGTACTTTATATTTAACAAGAGATTATAACCAAAGCTTAGATTTAACTGTCTTCTAAATATCAAGCAACAACAGTTTCCCTTAGTAGATGCTTTCTAATTGTTGATCATCCTAGAAAACAAGTGAGCTTCTTCAATTAGTGAAACCACCACTTAATACTTCCTTTTGATTTTCTTCCTTTAGACAACCCACGATTACAAATACTCACAACACAATAATAATTGTAATAATAATAAAGAGTAATGCTACTATTATTATTACCGGTAATATATTTATCAGATTAGGTTGTGGTAACAAACAAAACTCCAAATAGAAACAACTTATGACAACAATGTGCTTCTCATATTATATCCATCATGTTTGGATGCTGGTCTTCACTTTTTATTAATGTTGAGTCTCACAGTAAGGAGCAGGTTTTATCTAAGACATGCCATCTTCAAGATTAAAGAATATTTTATGGAAATAATGCAGGCATGAAGATTTCAATATATGTCTTTGGGAGAACATATGAATGCAATTTTGTGGTACATATACCATGGAGTGGAATTGTTGAGTCACAGGATAGATATACTTTCAGTTTTAATAGATACTGCCAAAGAGGCTTCTGAAGTAATTATAACATTTCAAATCCCACTAGCCCACTAGTACTGTACAAGTTCCTAATTCCTCATTTATACTTGGTATTTTTCATCTTTTACTTTTAACCATTCTCATGAAAGTATATCACATTCTGATTTTAATTTGTATTTCCCTGAAAACTGCTACGTCCCACATCTAAGGAACTCAGGATGATGGAGTGGGTGCCTCCACATGTGATGTTGACTTCTATGTCAGAGAAAAGGGGAAGGCTCTAAGAATTCATGTTTTTCTTTTAGTATTTTTTTTTTTTGCTTCATTTTTGTTTTCTGTTTAAGTTAGTTTTGTTTTTATTATTAATTTTGGTTTTTGGGCTCTCTTGTTTGTATGTTCTCTTGGTTTTTGCTTCCCTTGTTTGTTTTGTCACTGTTGTTGTTTTATTTTGTTTACCTGGATTTGTTTTCATTATTTGTTTGGGTTTTATTCCTCTGTTTTCTTTTTGTTGTTGTTTATGTGTTTGTATTTGTTCAGTTTTGTTTTTATTTGTCTTGGGTTTTGTGTGTCTCGTTTTTTGTTTTAGTTTTTTTTTTTTTTTTTTTTTTTTT
>NW_020185328.1:12806466-12817410 GCF_003031525.2 Neophocaena asiaeorientalis asiaeorientalis
CTTTTTTGTTTATTTTTTTTTTTTTTTTTTTTTTTGCTGCACTGCCCAGCTTGCAGGGTCTTGGTTCCCAGGATGGGGGTCAGGCCTGAGCTCCTGTGGTGGGAACACCAAGTCCAAGCCACTGAGCTACAATGGAACTTCAGGCCCAAGGGAATATTAATTGGTGTGAGCTCTTTCAGAGGTCCTCATCTTGGCACTAAGACCCTGCTCCACCAACTGCCTGAAAGCTTGTGTGCTGGATGTCTCAGGCCAAACAACAAGCAAGACAGGAACACAGCTCCAACCATCAACAAAAGTGAGATGACAGAGAAATATGTTACAGACAAAGGAGCAAGGTAAAAACCTACATGACCAAATAAGTGAATAGGAAATAGGCAATCTACATGAAAAAGAATTCAGAGTAATGATAGTAAAGATGATCCAAAATCTCAGAAATATTGGGCTTGCTCAAAAGTTCATTTGGGTTTTTCCATAAGATGGTATGGGAAAACCTGAATGAACTTTTTGGCGAAGTCAATAAAATGCAGGCACGGATTGAGTAAACACAAGAAAAGTTTAACAAGGACCTAGAAGAACTAAAGAACAAACAAACAGTGATGAACGGCCCAATAACTGATGTAAAAAATGCACTAGAAGGAATCAATAGCAGAATAACTGAAGCAGAAGAACTTAGCTGGAAGATAGAATGGTGTAAATAACTGCCAAGGAGCAGAATAAAGAAAAAAGAATGAAAAGAAATGAGGAAAGTCTCAGAGACATCTGAGACAACATTAAACACATGAACATTCAAATTATAGGGGTCCCAGAAGAAGAAGAGAAAGGGAAAGGGTCTGAGAAAATATTTGAAGAGAATATATACAAAAACTTCCCTAACATGGGAAAGGAAATAGCCACTCAAGTCCAGAAAGCACAGACAGTCTCATACAAGATAAACCCAAGGAGAAACACTCAGAGACACATATTAATCAAACTAATAAAAATTAAATAAAGAAAAAATATTAAAAGCAGCAAGGGAAAAGCAACAAATAACACATAAGGGAAGCCCCATAAGGTTATCAGCTGATTTTTCAGCAGAAACTCTGCAGGCCAGAAGGGAGTGGCAGAATATATTTAAAGTGATGCAAAGGAAAAAACTACAACCAAGATTACTGTGTCCAGTAAGTATATAATTCAGATTTGACAGAGAAATCAAAAGCTTTACAGACAAGCAAAAGCTAACAGAATTTGGCACCACCAAACCAGCTTTACAACAAATGCTAAAGAAACTTATCTAGGTGGGAAATGCAAGAGAAGAAAAACACCTACCAAAAAAAAAAAAAAAAACCAAAAAAAATTAAGAAAATGGAAACAGGAACATACAAATCAATAATTACCTTAAATGTAAGTGGATTAAATGTTCCAACCAAAAGGCACAGACAGGCTAAATGCATACAAAAACAAGACCCATATATATGCTGTCTACAAGAGACCCATTTCAGACCTAGGGACACATACAGACTGAAAGTGAGGGGGTAGAAAAATATATTCCATGCAAATGGAAATCAAAAGAAAGCTGGAAGATCATATCAGACAAAATAGACTTTAAATTAAAGTCTGCTACAAGAGACAAGGAAGGACACTACATAATGATCAGGGAATCAATTCAAGAAGAAGATATAAGAACTGTAAATATTTATGCACCCAGCATAGGAGCACCTCAATACATAAAGCAAATACTAACAACCATAAAATGGGAAATCAACAGTAACACAATAATAGTGGAGGACTCTAACACCCTACTTACACCAATGGAGAGATCACCCAGACAGAAAATTAATAAGGAAACACAAGATTTAAATGATACTTTAGACCAGATAGACTTAATTAATATTTATAGGACATTCCATCCAAAAGCAGCAGAATACACTTTCTTCTCAAGTATATATGGAACATTCTCCAGGATAGATCACATCTTAGGTCAAAAATCAAGCCTCAGTAAATTTAAGAAAACTGAAATTGTATCAAGGACTTTTTTTTCCAACCACAACTCTATGAGATTAGACATCAATTACAGGTGGAGAAAAAAAAAAAAAACTGTAAGAAACATAAACACATAGGGGCTAAACAATATGCTACTAAATAACCAAGAAATCACTGAAGAAATCAAAAAATAACTAAAAACAAATGACAATGAAAACACAATGACTCCAAACCTATGGGATGCAGCAAAAGAAGTTCTAAGAGGGAACTTTATAACAATAAAATCCTACCTCAAAAAAAACAAGAAAAATCTCAAATAAACAACCTAACCTTCAACTTAAAGCAACTAGAGAAAGAAGACCAAAAAAAGGGAAATCCCCAATGCTAGTAGAAGGAAAGAAATCATAAAAATCAGAGCATAAATAAATGGTATAGAGATGAAGAAAACAATAGCAAAAATCAATGAAACTAAAAGCTGCCTCTTTGAGTAGATGAACAAAATAAATAAACCTCTAGCCAGACTCAACAAGAAAAAACTGAAGAGAACTCAAATGAATACAATAAGAAATGAAAAAGAAGAAATTACAGCTGATACCACAGAAATACAAAGGATCATAAGATACTGCTACAAGCAACTATATGCCAATAAAATGGGCAACCTGGAAGAAACGGACAAATTCTTACAAATGTTCAACCTTCCAAGACTGAACCAGAAAGAAATAGAAAATATTAACAGACAAATCACAAGTACTGAAATAAAAACCATGACTAAAAATCTTCCAAAAAACAAAAGCCCAGGACCAGATGGCTTCACGGGTGAATTCTATCAAACATTTATAGAACAGCTAACACCCATCCTTCTTAAGTCTTCCAAAAACCTGCAGAGGGAGGAACACTCCCAAGCTCATTCTATGAGGCCACCATCACCGTGATACCAAAACCAGACAAAGATATCACAAAAAAAAGAAAGTTATAGACCAATATCACTGATCAATATAGACACAAAAATCCTCAATAAAACACTAGCAAACACAACTCAACAACACATTAAAAGGATCATACATCATGACCAAGTGGGATTTATCCCAGGGCTGTAAGGATTCTTCAATATACACAATCAATCACTGTGATATAACATACTAACAAACTGAAGAATAAAAACTGTATGATCATCTCAGCAGATGCAGAGGATGCTTTTGACAAAATTCAATACCCATTCATGATAAAAACTATCCAGAATGTGGGGATAGAGAGAACCTACAACAACATAATAAAGTCCATACATGACAAACCCACAGCAAACACCATTCTTAATGGTGAAAAACGGAAAGCATTTCCTCTAAGATCACAAACAAGACAAGGATGTTCAGTCTCACCACTATTATTACACATAGTTTTGGAAGTCCTAACCATGGCAATCAGAGAAGAAAAAGAAATAAAAGGAACCCAAATTGGAAAAGAAGAAGGAAAACTGTCATTGCTTGAAGATGACATGATACTAGAAACCCCTAAAGAGGACACCAGAAAACTACTAGAGCTAATTAATGAATTGGGTAAAATTGCAGGACACAAACTTAATACATAGAAACCTTTTGCATTCCTATACACTAACAATGAAAAATCTGAAAGAGAAATTAAGGAAACACTGCCTTTTACCACTGCAACAAAAAGAATAAAATACCTCGGAATAAACCTACCTAAGGAGGCAAGAGACCTTTATTCAGAAAACTATAAGACACTGATGAAAGAAATCAAAGACACCAGGAACAGATGGAGAGATATACCATGTTTTTGGATTGGAAGAATCAATATTGTGAAAATGACTATATTACCCAAAGCAATCTACACATTCAAAGCAATCCCTATCAAATTACCAATGCCATTTTTCACAGAATTAGAAGAAAATATTCTACAATTTGTATGAAAACACAAAAGACCCTGAATAGCCAAAGCAATCATGAGAAAGAAAAACGGAGCTGGAGGAATCAGGCTCCCTGACTTCAGACTACACTAGAAACCTACAGTAATCAAGACACTATGGTACTGGCACAAAAACAGAAATATATATCAATGGAACAGGATAGAAAGCCCAGAGATAAATCCATCCACCTTATTTTTGATAAAGGAGGCAAGAATATACAATGGAGAAAAGAGAGCCTCTTCAATAAGTTGTGCTGGGAAAACTGGACAACTACATGTAAAAGAATGAAATTAAAACACTCCCTAACACCATACAAAAAGATAAACTCAAAATGGATTAAAGACCTGAATGTAAGGCCAGACACTATAAACTCTTAGAGGAAAACATAGGCAGAACACTCTACGACATAAATCACAGCAAGATCCTTTTTGATCCACCTCCTAGAGAAACGGAAATAAAAACAAACAAATGGAACCTAATGAAACTCCAAAGCTTTTGCACAGCAAAGGAAACCATAAATAAGACCAAAAGACAACCCTCAGAATGGGTGAAAATATTTGCAAATGAAGCAACTGACAAAGGATTAATCTCCAAAATTTACAAGCAGCTCATGTAGCTCAATATCAAAAAAACAAACAACCCAATCCAAAAATGGGCAGAAGATCTAAACAGACATTTCTCCAGAGAAGATATAAAGATTACCAACAAACACATGAAAGAATGCTCAACATCATTAATCATTAGAGACATGAAAATGAAAACTACAATGAGGTATCACCTCACACCAGTCAGAATAGCCATCATAAAGAAATCTACAAACAATAAATGCTGGAGAAGGTGTGGAGAAAAGGGGACTCTCTTACACTCTTTGTGGGAATGTAAATTGATACAGACACTATGGAGAAGAGTACATAGGTTCCTTAACAACTAAAAATAGAACTACCATATGACCCAGCGACCTCACTCCTGGGCCTATACCTGGAGGAAACCATAATTCAAAAAATACATGCGCCCCAGTGTTCATTGCAATAGTCAATAGTCAGGACATAGAACCAACCTAAATGTCCATCAACAGAGGAATGGATACAGAAGGTATGGTACATATGTACAATAGAAAATTGTTCGGCCATAAGAAGAAACAAAATTTTGCCATTTGCAGAGACATGGATGGACCTAGAGACTGTCATACAGCATGAAGTAAGTCAGAAAGAGAAAAACATATATTGTATATTAATGCATATATGTGGAATCTAGAAAAATGGTACAGATGAAACTATTTGCACAAGATCAGTCTCTCAAGACTGAGAGAGGCGACTGTTTCATTTAATGTGCAGAAATCAACAAAGAAAGACAAGGAAAATGAAGAAACAGAGGAATATGTTTCCAAACAAAACACAAGATAAATCTCCAGAAACAAATCCTAATAAAAAGGAGACAAGTGTTTTACCTGATAGAGAGTTCACAATAACAGTTATAATTATCCTCACTGAGGACAGGAGAACAATGCATGAACAAAGTGAGAATTTCAACAAAGAGATAGAAACCATTAAAAAATTACCAAAAAGAAATAACAGAGCTGAAGAATATAAAAACTCGACTGAAAAATTCAAAGAGGTGTTCAACAACAGACTAGACCAAGTAGAAGAAAGGATCAATGAACTCGAGACACAGCAGTGGAATATATCCAATTAGAGGGGCAAAAATAATGAAAAAGAGTGATGATAGTTTAAGTGATAAAAGCAGCAAGAAAAAAGCAACTTGTTATATACAAAGGAACTCTCATAAGAGTATGACAGATGTTTTAAGAAAAATTTTACAGGATACAAGAGAGTGGAATGATATATTGAAAGTGCTGAAAGAAAAAAAAAACTTCCAATCAAGAATACCCTACCCAACAAATTTGTCCTTCAGAACTGAAGGAGAGATAAAGAATTCTGCAGACAAACAAAAGATGAAGGAATTCATCACCACTAGGCTGACCTTAAGAAATGCTAAAGGGAGTTCTTCAAGTTTTAATGAAAGAACACTAATTAGTAACAGAAAAACATATGAAAGCACACAGCTCACTGGTAAAGGTATTATATACAGTTAAATTCAGAATACCCTAATATTGTAGTTTTGCTGGTTAAACGACTTATAACTCTAGAGTTATAAGTATTAAAGTTTAAAAGACAAAAGTATTAAAAATAACTATGACAACAATAATTTTTTTAATGAATATACAAGGCAAAAAGAGTGAATTTTGACATCAAAAATATAAAATTTGAGGAGGGGTTGTGTAAAATGATTGAGCTTTTGTATGCATTTAAAGTTAAGTAACTATTAGCTTAAAATAAACTGTTAATAAGCCTAAGATTTTTTATGTAAGCAGCAAAAGCAGTTCCAAGAGAGAAATTTTAGTGGTAAATGATTATATTAAGAAAAATGAAACGTCTCAAATAACCTAAATTTACACTTCAAGGAACTAGAAAGGAAATACAAAGTAAGCCTAAGATTAGCAGAAGGAAGGAAACAATAATAATCAGAGTGGAAATAAACAAGATAGAGTCTAAAAAGACGATTTTTAAAAAATCAACAAAACTAAAAAAATGTCTTTAAATTAAATAACTAAACACATTTTTAGCTAGATTCACCAAGAGAAAAAGAGAATGACCCAAATAAATAAAATGAGAAATGACAGAGGAGACATTATAACTAATACCACAGAAATACAAAGTATCATAAGAGACTAGAATGAACAATTATATGTCAATAAATTGGACAACCTAGAAAAAATAAATTCATAGAAACTGTGTGTTTTTAACCAAGACTGAATCATGAGTAAATTAAAAATCAAAACAGACCAATTCCTAATTAGGAGATTGTATCAGTAACCAAAAACATACCAACAAACAAAAGTCTAGAACCAGATGGAATTTACTGGTAAATTTTACCAAATATTTAAAGAAGAATTACTATCAATCCTTGTCAAAATCTTCCAAAAAATTGAAGAGGACACTTCTAACTCATTTTGTAAAACCAGAATTATGCTTAAACAAAAAGTAGACAAGGACACTACCAGGAAAGAATATTATAGGCCAATATCCCTAATGAAAATAGACGCAGAAATCCTCAACAAAATAATAGCAGACCAAATTCTACTGTACATTGTAAAGATCATACAAGATGATGCAGTGGGAATTATTCCAGTGAGGCAAGGATGTTTCAACATCAGCAACTTAATCAATGTGATTCACCAAATTAACAAAATGAAGAATAAAAATCATATGATTATCTAAATAAATGAAGAAAAAACATCTGACAAAATTCAACATCATTTCATAATGAAAATTCTTAGCAAACTAGGTATATAAAGAATATGCCCCAACAAAATAAAGGCCATATATGACAAGCCCACAGCTGACATCAGACTCAACAGTGAAAAGCTGAAACTTTCCTTTAAGATCAGTAACAAGACAAGGTTGTCCACTCCTGCTACTGTTATTCAACATAGAAGTTGGAAGTCATAGCCAGAGCAAGTAGGCAAGAAAAATAAAGAAAACACATCCAAACTGAAAAGGAAGAAACAAAATTGTCTCTATTTTCAGATAACATACTAGTATACACAGAAAACCCTAAAGACTCCACCAAACACCTCTTAGATTAATAAACAAATTCAGAAAAGTTGCAGGATACAAAATCAATATACAAAAATCAGTTGTGTTTCTATATATTAATACCAAACTACCAGATAGAGAAACGAAGGAAACAATCCCATTTATAATAGCATCATAAAGAAAAAAAATGATATCTAGGAATAAATTTAACCACAGAGGAGAAAGATGTCTACACTGAAAACTGCAAAACACTGATGAAAGAAATTGAAGAAACAAATAAGTGGAAAGATATTCTATACTCATGGACTGGAAGAATTAATGTTGTAAAAATATCCATATTATCCAAAGTGGTCTACAGATTCAATGAAATTCCTATCAAAATACCAATGTCATTTTTCACAGAAAGAGAATAAACTCCCCCAAAATTTGTATGAAACCACAACGTCCAAATAACCAAAACAATCTTGAGAAAGAAGAACAAAGTTGGAGGCATCACATTTCCTGATGTCAAACTACATTACAAAGCTATAATCATCAAAATAGTATGATATTGCCTTAAAAACAGACACCTAGATTAATAGAACAGAATAGAGAGACCAGAAATAAGCCTATGCGTATATGAGTAATTATTTTTTGATTAAAGAGCCAAGTATATACAATGAGGAAAGGACAGTCTCTTCAATAAATTGTGCTGGAAAAATGGATAGCCATATACAAAAGAATGTAACAAGGTGACTATCTTACATCATACACAAAAATCAGCTCTAAATGGATTGAAGTCTTGAACATAAGACCTGACATTGTAAGACTCATAGAAGGAAATGTAGGGGGTGCGCTCCTTGACATTGGTCTTGATGATGACCTTGGGGGTTTGATGCCAAAAGCAAAAGCAACAAAAAATAAATATATAGAACTGCATCAAATTTAAATGCCTCTGCAGAGCAAAAGAAATATCAACAAAATTAAAAGGTAAATTATTGAATGGGAGAAAATTTTGCACTGCAAGTATCTGATAAGTGCTTAATATCCAAAATATATATAAAACTCATACAACTCAATAACAATATAATAATAATCCAATTAAAAATAGGCAAAATACCTAAATAAACATTTTTCTGAAGATATATAAATGGCCAACAGGTTTATGAAAAGATGCCCAATATCACTAATCACCAGGAAAATGCCAATCAAAACCACAATGACATAGTACTTCATACCTGTTATTATGCCATTATTTAAAAAATAAAAACAAAGCAGAAAATAACAAGTGTCTGCAAGAATGTTGACAAATTAGAAATCTTGTATACTGTTGGTGGAAATGTAAAATGGTGCAGCTGCTATGGAAAACAGTATGGAATTTCATTAAAAAATTTAAAAATAGGACTAACATACAGTCATTCCAGGAATTACACTTCTGAGTATTTATCCAAAACAAAATTGGAATCTTGAAGAGATGTTTGTACTCCATGTTCATTGTAACACTATTCATAACAGCCAGAGTGTGGAAGCAACCCAAATGTTTACATCAGCAGATGAATAGATGAAGAAAATGTGGTATACACACATGATGGAATACTCTTTACCTTAAGAAAAGAAATACTGTCATATGCAACAACATGGATGAACACTGAGCACATTATGCTGAATGAAATAAGCCAGTCACATTAGGACAAACACTACATGATTCCACTCACATGAGGTATCTAAATTAGTCAAGCTCATAGAAGCAGAAAGTACAAAGGTAGATTTTAGAAGCTGGGGAAAGAGGAAATGGGATGTTTCTCTTCAATGGTCATAAAGTTTCAATTATGAAACACAATGAAGTCATAGACATCTGTTATACAACATTGTGCTTATCATTACAATACTATATAGTTAAAAATTTGTTGAGAGAAAATCTTATGTGTTTTTTACCACAATAAAAAATAAAATAAAATATTGATTAACTTAGAATTCTGGAAATCAAAAATCTGTAATAGGTCTTAGCGGACAAAAATCAATGTGTCAGCAGGGCTGAGTTCCTTCCAAAAGCTCTTGGGAAGAATCTGTTTCCTTCTTTTTTTCCAGGTCTCACTCTGACACTCCTGTTTCTCTAAGAACATTTGTAACTACATTGGGTCTACCTAGACATAATTTTCCCATCTTAACTTCCTTAATTTAATCATATCAGCAGTCTCTTTTGCCATGTGGGATAATGTATTCAAAGTTTCGGGACTTAGAATGTAGACTGCTTTGGTGAGGGACATTATTCTGCATACCATTGTCTACCTTCTGGCCCACAAAGATTTCATCATGTCCCAGATGAAAAATAAATTAACCCCACTTCAATATACTCAATACCTTAATGTATTACAGCATTAACTCGTAACCCCAAATCTCACTTAAATCTCATTAGCTCAAAAGTCCCAAACGTCATCATGTAAATAAGGTATGTGTGAATCTCTGAGGAAAGACACTGGGGCAAAATTTTTCTCCATCTATGAACCTACGAACCAAGAAACAATCTCATTTCCAAAACACAATGCCGAGATAGGCATAGGTTTATAGTTATAGGCTTTTTTATTTAAAAGAGAAAGTGAAAAAAAGAAAACATTAATTGGTTCATAGCAATTCTGAAATCCAACTGGGTGTTAGGTTTCAACATCTGGGGAAAAATCCTCGTGACTTGTAACTCCATCCTCTGGGACTGCACTGAATCGATAGGTTAATATGATCTATCATACCATTAATTTGATAGATAAATTTTACTTTTCATCTTTACTGTATTGAGTCTTTCAATTCATGTGTATTGTGTATTTCTTCATGCATTTTGTTATTTAGTTTTTTTAAATAATTTTCAATTTTCAGTGTAGAAGTTTTGCACATATTTTGTTAGATTCATTTCTTGGTAGTTGAAGGATTTTAATTCTACTGTAAGTGATATCTTTTTAACATTTAATTTTCTATTTATTGCAGTTGTATAAATATGCTATTTTAATATTGGTCAGTGTTCTTAATAGTTACTTAATAAATCCAGTAGACTTTCTCTATTTTGATATTTTTTACACACATAATCAAGCCATCTCTGAACAATATTTTTTTCCCATTAAAAACATTTATTCCTTTTCTTGCCTAATTGCACTAGTTAGGATTGTGAGTATAAGGTTGAGTAGGAGTGGTGATAGCAGATATCCAGATTAAGAAGAAATAATTATTCAGAAAGTTTTGGGCTATAAGTATATGCTGATATTGATCACCAGGTTAACAAGTTTCATTCTGTCCCTAGTTTGCTAAGAGATATTTTCATAAATGGGTTCTACATTTTATCAAATACTTTATCTATGTTTATCAAGGTGATTAAATGTTTTTTTCTTTTATTTCATTAACGTGGTATATTAATATTAAGTGCATTTGAATGTTAAATCATTTGTATATGCTTGGATGAAACTCTACTTTTTTTTTTTTTTTTTTTTTTTTTTTTTTTTTTTT
>NW_020185328.1:12817515-12859298 GCF_003031525.2 Neophocaena asiaeorientalis asiaeorientalis
TTTTTTTTTTGGTATGTGGGCCTCTCACTGTTGTGGCCTCTCCCCTTGCGGAGCACAGGCTCCGGATGCGCAGGCTCAATGGCCATGGCTCACGAGCCCAGCCACTCCACGGCATGTGGGATCTTCCCAGACCGGGGCATGAACCCACGTCCCCTGAATCGGCAGGCGGACTCTCAACCACTGCGCCACCAGGGAAGCCCCTCCACTTGGTTTTATATATTTTTATTTTTCTCCATTACTGGATTCAATTTGCTAATGTTTTGTGTAGAATTTTACATGAGATATTGTTCTATAATTTTCTATTCTTATAATGTTTTTATGTTAGCCTGGTATTTGTCTCATAATATAAGCTGAAAAGTTTTCACTCTTTTCCTGTTATACAGAAACATACGTGTCAAGCTGGTTATTTAACCCTTAACTTTTTGAAGGCTTTTATTAGGGAAGACAGCTGTTCCTGGAATTGTTGTTGGTGTCTAATAATAGATACACAATTTTTAATAAACTATTTCAATGTGTTCTTATTATTTTAGCTTTTAGTAAGATGTATTTTCAAAGAATTTATCCACTTTATACAAATTATCAAATTCATTATTGTGAATCTGTTCATATAAATACCTAAATTTCTAAAACTGTTCATAATATAATTTTATTTTTTTATTTTATATTTTTGAATTTTATTTTATTTATTTTGTATACAGCAGGTTCTTATTAGTTATCCATTTTATACATATTAGTGTATATATGCCAATCCCAATCTCCCAATTCATCCCACCGCCACCACCACCCAGCCACTTTCCCCCCTTGGTGCCCATACATTTGTTCTCTACATCTGTGTCTCTATTTCTGCCCTGCAAACCAGTATCTATGCCATTTTTCTAGGTTCCACATATATGCGTTAATATACGATATTTGTTTTTCTCTTTTTGACTTATTTCACGCTGTTTGACAATCTCTAGATCCATTCACTCATTTTATTTTAATGTCTGTAAAATCTGTAGTGATATTCTCATTTTCTCTTCTGATATTGGAAATATATGTTTTCACTTCATTTTTTACTATTTAACCCTGCTTCTTTTTATTATCTAGCCTTACTTCAGTTCATTTAGAAATTTGTTTGATATTTTTGTAGCAAAAGAGGAATAATTAACACTTGTTAGAATTGATGAGTTTCTTTAATGTTGGACAATGATAGGTCATAGAAAACTTGAAAAGTGGGTCTGAAGCAAATGATTTTATGAAGTGAATATTTGTAATTATTTTTAAACTAAAGCTGTAATCCTTATAGTTAAGTTAGAAATTGAAATGACATTCTTAGAGAAGAGTAAAAAAGTGACCCTTGCTTTTAATAAAATTCAGAATTTTTTTTTTTTTTTAACCAGGGAAGCCCCAGAATTTTAAAAAAGTCACTTGCTACAATGCCATAATGCTTACAGAATTAGTTACTGAGAGGTCACTGGAAGAAAAAGTGAATTTTCCCTCCCACTTATAAAAGTATCAAATACTTTTCTATATTATCAAGTCAATCCTTTTCATAAATGTATTTAATGTGTTAGAAAGCCTAGTAATATGGTTAAGACACTTAAATTCCTGGTTATTTTAGTGAATAATACGTTGACCATGGCACCTTGGATGTACATAAAAACTATTCTAAGATACTGAAAAGCATGTTAGAATAATGCCATAAAATCACAGTAAGGTTAAGAAATTTATATTTCTTCAGACAAGTACCAAAACTTCAAAAGCATATTTTTAGCATTAAAAAAATACCTTCAGTTATGAATATACAAGTATTTCTAATCCAAGATAGTGCCTGATTAATACACAAGTTGATTAATACAACTGCTATGGTTTTAGATGCCTATTTTATTTTCCCGTGAAAAACTGAAGGACTTATTTGAACCTTTTATTTAGTGCTATGGTTTCTTTATGCTCCAGAGAAATGTAAAGTGCAATCAAGTCCTTTATTCAATTGAAGCTATTGTAGGGCTCATAGAAGCTCAATTAAAACATCAGCTTTCTATTAATCAGTTGTTTAGTAATTACCACACCTTGTCTATTGTATCCTGTTCACTTCTACAACTTTGTCTCAATAGATTCAAGCACTTGGAAGTGCCCCTTCTAACAGAAAGGGTCTTGATGTACTTTGCAGGAAGGAGTATGCTGAAGTGCAACTGTTGTAAAAGGAAAGAGTAACACTTTGAAGTAATGACCTGCCTAATTAATGCTGAATTCCAGTAGAAATCCTATTCCTACTGAAGTACTTATGACATCCACATTAATACTAAATGAGCCCATCAGAATTAATGTCTTTGCAATAAATACCAAAGGAGTTGAGAATGATTAGGCTATTATTGTAAAGTGCTACACAGAAAGACAAAAAAAACTGAGGCTTAAAGCTTAAAAGAGAATAGTAGTGATTTGTTTCTGATACTGGAGCTAGTGGAATCCATATTTATTAAATACAATAAAGACATGGAAATACACAGAATATTCACAATTCAGTCCATTTTTAAATGTAAAAATGAGTTGGTTTAAAAATTGTAATGTTTAATTCCATGAAAACTGTTAACAATACTCTACTTTTGACTTTTTTATCAACCTTAAAACTTATATGGAGTACATATAGCCCATATATATGAAATCTGTAAGAACAGGTTTTCCTTATACACAGCTTTAAGATTTCATTCTTAAAATGATGCTGCTGTGGTCATCTTAATTTATAATCTAAATAATAAAACATTACCATGCCTACAGAATGCTCTCATCTAGTTATTTTCAAGCTAATTCACAACACTAAGATTTCACAAACTTTCCAAAAAAAGCCATGTCAGGAGGTGAGTGAAGAGAAGAAAAGTCCAAAGGGAAGGAGTCTTTCCCTCCTATCGCACCCGCTAGAGGTAGAACAGCTCCATTGTTCTCTGTTTTAACTTTTATGGTTCTGGGTAAGGTTTTATTGGAAAAAGTTGTTGCTTGAAAACAAACCTTTTTTTTTTTCTTTTAATTTTATCTTATTTATTTTTTATACAGCACGTTCTTATTAGCTGCCTATTTTATACATATTAGAATATACACATTAATCCCAATCTCCCAATTCATCCCAACACCTTACCCGTCCCACCCCCGCCTCTTTCCCCCCTTTGTGTCCATAAGTTTGTTCTCTACATCTGTGTCTCTATTTCTGCCTTGCAAACTGTTTCATCTGTACCACTTTTCTAGGTTCCACATATATGTGTTAATATACGATATTTGTTTTTCTCTTTCTGACTTACTTCACTATGTATGACAGTCTCTAGATCCATCCACATCTCTAAAAATATACCAATTTCGTTCATTTTTATGGCTGAGTAATATTCCAGTGTATATATGTCCCACATCTTCTTTATCCATTTGTCTGTCGATGGGCATTTAGGTTGCTTCCAATACTTGGCTATTGTAGATAGTGCTGCAATGAACATTGTGGTGTATGTCTCTTTTTGAATTATGGTTTTCTCAGGGTGTATGCCCAATAGTGAGATTGCTAGCTCACATGGTAGTTTTCTATTTTTAGTTTTTTAAGGAACCTCCATACTGTTCTCCATAGTGGCTGTATCAATTTACATTCCCATCAACAGTGCAAGAGGGTTCCCTTATCTCCACACCCTCTCCAGCATTTGTTGTTTGTAGATTTTCTGTTGATGCCCATTCTAACTGGTGTGAGGTGGTACCTCATTGTAGTTTTGATTTCCATTTCTCTGATAATTAGGGATGTTGAGCAACTCTTCATGTGCTTCTCAGCCATCTGTATGTCTTTGGAGAAATGTCTATTTAGGTCTTCTGCCCATTTTTTTAATTTGGTTGCTTGTTTTTTTTAATATTGAGCTGCATGAGCTGTTTATATATTTTGGATATTAATCCTTTGTCTGTTGATTCACTTGCAAATATTTCCTCCCATTCCCAAAAGGGTTGTCTTTTCATCTTGTTTGTAATTTCCTTTGCTGTGAAAAAGCTTTTAAGTTTCATTAGGTCCCATTTCTTTATTTTTGTTTTTATTTCCATTACTCTAGGAGGTGATTAAAAAAGATCTTGCTTTGATTTATGTCAAAGAGTGTTCTTCCTATGTTTTCCTCTAAGAATTTTATAGTGTCTGGTCTTACATTTAGACCTCTAATCCATTTTGAGTTTATTTTTGTATATGGTGTGAGGGAGTGTTCTAATTTCATTCTTTTACATGTAGCTGTCCAGTTTTCCCAGCACCACTTATTGAAGAGACTGTCTTTTCTCCATTGTATATCCTTGCCTCTTTTGTCATAGATTAGTTGACCATAGGTGCATGGATTTTTCTCTGGGTTTTCTATCCTGTTCCATTGATCTATATTTCTGTTTTTGTGCCAGTACCATATTGTCTTGACTACTGTAGCATAGTCTGAAGTCATGGAGTCTGATTCCTCCAGCTCTGTTTTTTTCCCTTAAGACTTTTGTTATTCGGGGTCTTTTGTGTCTCCATACAAATTTTAAGATTTTTTTTTTTATTCTAGTTCTGGAAAAAATGCCACTGGTAATCTGATAGGGATTGCATTGAATCTGTATATTGTTTTGGGTAGTATAATCATTTTCACAATATTGATTCTTCCAATCCAAGAGAATGGTATATATCTCTCCATCTGTTTGTGTCATCTTTGATTTCTTTCATCAGTGTCTTATAGTTTTCTGAATACAGATCTTTTACCTCCTTAGGTAGGTTTATTCCTAGGCATTTTATTCTTTCTGTTACAGTGGTGAATGGGATTGTTTCCTTAATTTCTCTTTCTGATCTTTCATTGTTAGTGTATAAGAATGCAAGAGATTTCTGTGCATTAATTTTGTATCTTGCAACTTTACCAAATTCACTGATTAGCTCTAGTAGTTTTCTGGTGGCATTTTTAGGATTCTCTATGTATAGTATCATGTCATCTGCAAACAGTGACAGTTGTACTTCTTTTCCAATTTGTATTCCTTTCTTTATTTTTCTTCTCTGATTGCCGTGGCTAAGGCTTCCAAAACTATGTTGAATTGAAGACAAATCTTTAAATAAGTTTGAAAAGCATTTCCCTAATCAAAATTCTTAAGGCAAATTATCTGTTATCTTATCATTTAGTAGACATAGAGGTTCTAATGACCTTACGTTGATTCTTAGCAAGGACTGAACAGTAGCATTCGAGTATTTTCAAACTACAATGGCTTCTTGTCTAGATTACCTCAGTGCTTACGCAAGTCACTTAACTTTCTTCCTCCACTCTGATGCCAGTGAACTTTCTGAAATACAGCTCTGATAATACCACTACTTTGCCTCCAATCCTTCAATGACTTCCCATGCATATGGCATGAATCCAAACTTCTAAAAAGGACGCCTCTCATCTTTTACCACAACTCAGATTAAAGACATGCAATAGGTTTTTAATCTGTTAAAAAAGATTAACAGATGCTGCTCACTTTGTTTAGAACACCTTTCACTTTGGTCATCATGGTAGATATACACATAAAAGATAAACGTATGAGTCACTTCTGTCATTACACTGAATATAATTGGTAATGTTCTCTTTTTACTTTTACTGCTATAGAATGTGTATATTTCTACTCATACCATTCACATACTTCTATGTACCTCTTTCTAAAGAATCACATTTATAATGTTTATAGTTTGCTCTCTACATTAGGTACTAGAGACAGGGACTGAGCCTTATTTGTCTTCATGCTCTTAAGTCAGTGTTTTCTATATAAAACCTGTATCAGAATCACCCAGGGATGCACACTAAAAGTGTAGAATTATGGGTACCACTCTGACTTACCACTAAAAATTTCTGGATCAAAGAATAATATTTATACTGTAAATCTGAAATTTCAACAATTTAGGCAGGTGGTATTTCTAAGAACAAAATTCTGCAAATTACTGCCTTTTGTCTCTAAAGGTAATTGGGATATACTGTTTAATTAGAATGCATGTGTTGATTAAATTAGTAAAATCAGTTTCTGCAATTGGTCTTGGAATAGTCACTCTGAGTGCCAAATGGCCTTATTCTTTGTGAAACTGCATTTCAGATGACTAGCCCTAGATAAAAAGACATCAGACTGCTGAATAACATATTCTTCTATAAGTGCTAAGTAAACCACTCCCTACTACACACACAACTACTACCTCATGTAAGTTTACCAAGTTTCCAAAAATAAAGGGAGAGATCAATTTAGTTTTGATTATTCCAGTTTTTTGATTGTTCAAATTTGTTTCAAATCTAAGCCGATAATTTGATTTTTCTCATGCAAAAAAATGATGTGTAATATCTCTTACTCTAAAGAAGTCTCACTATTTAGTTTCTATGATTAAAGTATCCTCCAATGAAATCTCACTGAATTTGACCAGTAAAATATTTGTCAGTGGTAAATACAACTTTTCATTAGTGTTCAGTCACATAGGGCTTTATAAGATTATGCCTCTATCAAAAGATGGGGTAAAGAGACATTTTCCTCGTTAAATAAGGCCATATCCCAAAGAGTTTTTCTTTTTCTCTATCATTTTCCTCAACAAACTTACCCTTTCTCACAGATTATCAATTGTAAGCAAATGTTTATCTAATATGTAAACCAAGCTGAACCATTCTATTTACTCATTATCCTTGTCTTTAAAAGCCAGATAAGCATCTATATTGATATTTTATCTGAATAAATATTGTTGATACTAAATAGGACTTAAACGTTTACTTATAAAAATAGTTCTGTATGATTCTATTTTTATAGAGCCACCATATTCTCAGCAACACAGACTTAAAACCTAGAAGTCATCATAAATTCCTCTCTTTCTCTTTTTGCTTTTATCTGAGTATTTCCAAATTCCAAAGCATCTGTCATGCCTTTATTTCCATTCTCAGTTCCATCACTACTTCAGCCCTCCCAGCTGGACAACTACCACTATCTGCCAAAAGGTCTCCTTGCTTCCTGATTTACTCTACATAAATTAGCCAAAGAGAGATTCTCAAATATAATTCTTGTTAAATCGCTCTCCTGATCAAAATCTTGCACTTATTCTCCAGGTCCTACATTATTTTTAGTTGTCCATAATACTGCCCTAAAGTCATAGTCTAAATGTATCTTCTACCACTCTTATACATATACCCTGAACCCTGGGAAAAATATATAAATCATTTCACCTACCTTATTCTCTCTAGTCTTCTCAACATTCCCAACCAGAATACCCAGCTTCTCTGCACACTGTCTTCTGTATGTGCTTCAACTGCAATTCTCCTTCTTTTTTTCCTCATCTCACATCTTTTAATTCAACTACTATGCACACCGATAGATACTATGTACTACTATGCACACCGATAGATAAAGGGAAACATGGCTTTCAATGCATAAATGTGCAAGTTTGATTCAAAGAAAAGAGTAGAAGAGGGACTCAGCTCCCTTCAAAACATCCTGATTTAGAGAAATCAACACTAGGCTCTGGTATTTAACCTTGCTTACCTTTAATATTCCAGTAACTTCTATAAACAAAAAAGCAACTCCACAGAAGTATGTTCACAGTACAATCTACCCTTCAGACCTCATTGCTTTTGAGAGAATTGCTACAAGGTTGTAACTAAGAAGTAAAAATCTTGAGAATAACATATCATTTTATTTGTTTAACAATTCATTCCAATGCCAAACAATGTGGCAACAGAATGAACAAAGGTGAAGGAGGCATATCCTTGACTAAGAAGTTCTCGAAGTAGCTCCAACAAATAATACTAGGAAAGTCCTCATTGCTCATTGTTAATTTTTTCCTATTAAAAGACCAGAGTCTCTATACTACAAAGCTGCATTAATCAAGACAGTATGGTACTGGCACAAAAAGAGAAATATAGATCAATGGAACAGGATAGAAGCCCAGAGGTAAACCCATACACATATGGTCACCTTATTTTTGATAAAGGAGGCAAGAATATACAATGGAGAAAAGACAGCCTCTTCAATAAGTGGTGCTGGGAAACCTGGACAGCTACATGTAAAAGAATGAAATTAGAATAGTTCCTAACACCATATGCAAAAATAAACTCAAAATGGATTAAAGACCTAAATGTAAGGCCAGACACTATAAAACTCATAGAGGAAAACATAGGCAGAACACTCTATGACATAAATCACAGCAAGATTCTTTTTGACCTACCCCCTAGAGAAATAGAAATAAAAATAAACAAATGGGACCTAATGAAACATAAAAGCTTATGCACAGCAAATGAATCCATAAAGAAGACCAAAAGACAACCCACAGAATGGGTGAAAATATTTGCAAATGAAGCAACTGACAAAGGATTAATCTCCAAAATCTACAAGCAGCTCATGCAGCTAAATATCAAAAAAACAAACAACCCAATCCAAAAATGGGCAGAAGACCTAAATAGATATTTCTTCAAAAAAGTTATACAGATTGCCAACAAACGCATGAAAGGATGCTCAACATCATTAATCATTAGAGAAATGCAAATCAAACTACAATGAGATATCATCTCACACCAGTCAGAATGGCCATCATCAAAAAATCTAGAAACAATAAATGCTGGAGAAAGTGTGGAGAAAAGGGAACCCTCTCGCACTGTTGGCAGGAATGTAAATTGATACAGCCACTATGGAGAACAGTATGGAGGTTCCTTAAAAAACTAAAAATAGAACTACCATATGACCCAGCAATCCCACTACTGGGCATATACCCTGAGAAAACCATAATTCAAAAAGAGTCATGTATCACAATGTTCATTGCAGCCCTATTTACAATAGCCAGGACATGGAAGCAACCTAAGTGTCTATCAACAGATGAATGGATAAAGAAGATGTGGCACATATATACAATGGAATATTACTCAGCCATAAAAAGAAACAAAACTGAGTTATTTGTAGTGAGGTGGATGGACCTAGAGTCTGTTATACAGAGTGAAGTAAGTCAGAAAGAGAAAAACAAATACCGTATGCTAACACATATATATGGAATCTAAAAAAAAAAAAAAGAAAAAAAGTTGTTCTAAAAAACCTAGGGGCAGGAAGGACAGGAATAAAGATGCAGATGCAGAGAATGGACTTGAGGACACGGGGAGGGAGAAGAGTAAGCTGGGACGAAGTGAGAGAGTGACGTGGACTTATATACACTACCAAATGTAAAATAGATAGCTAGTGGGCAGCAGTCACAGAACACAGGGTGATCAGCTCAGTGCTTTGTGACCACCTAGAAGGGTAGGATAGGGAGGGTGGAAGGGAGATGCAAGAGGGAAGAGATATGGGGATATCTGTATATGTATAGCTGATCCACTTTGTTATAAAGCAGAAACTAACACACCATTGTAAAGCAATTATACTCCAATAAAGATGTTTAAAAAAAAAGAAAAAAGATCAGAGTCTCTGCTATGGCAAGGGTATTCCATATGTAAGTAAAAGGGAATGGCTTAAAGGAATCATATTTCTATCTGGTTTTCAAGTTCTTCTTTCAAGAAGTAATGGCTGCTACTACAGGTATCTCCTAACCAAAAGGAAAGCTGCGATTCAATCTAAGAAGTTGTTGCAGAATATCCCTCCTTATCACCTTAAAGCCATTTGCAGCTCTTTTTTTCTATGAATAAGGAACAGTTCCTGTTATTAGGAGCTAATAATCACACCCAAACGTAGATTTGTACAACCTAATGAGATACTGCAGTACCAAAACAATAATACTACTAATTTGCCTAGGTTAAGGGTGACACTTACATTGCAAAAGGTAACGGGTACAAAGGGTGAAATGGGTCAAGTATATTCTACAGAATTATTAAATGTGAGGCCATATTCAGGGAAGTATAAACTTTAGTGTAGTTTCTAGCAGAGTATGAAAGTGTGGTTATTTAGGGTTTGCAAAAGACAAAAAAAAAACAAGGAATATGTCCAGGCAATTTATAGAGGCAATCTCAAAAGCTAAGAAGAAAAAAAAAAGATGCTCAAAATCATTAGTAATAAGAGAAATACAAATTAGAGCTAAAATGATGTATAACTTTATGATTGTTACTTTGACAAAATATAGAAAACCAAATAATGCCTAATGCTGAAGGTGACATGTACATAAGTTGCTGGTGGGTGTACACACTGATGCAATCCTTCTGGAGAGCAATCTGGTCCTAGGACACAAATTAAGTATATACAGGACACTTATAGTTGTCCTGCTCTTGGGTTTATAACACTCCCCACACAAACAATTACTTTCTCACAAATCCACAAAGGAGCATAAACAAATTTGTTCATACAATATTACATGAACTAGTATGCAACAACAGAAATAATGGATTAAATGTACACATAGCAACGAAAGAAAACTTTAAAGCATAGTACTATTGCCAAGAACTCTGAAGCATCTACTATTTTACCCTACTTTCATGAGTTAGTCTGCCACAGTTTTCTGGATGCTGGCAGAAAATACAAGACTCTAGCTCACAAAGAAAGGATTTATTAATCTTGATAAGGCAATGAGCATGAACTTTATTTTCATATTCATTTCTCATGACCCTTGTCCACAGAGACCATATGGTGGCCTAGATGGAGGCTACATATGTAATGGGTTTACGATAAGGGAACCAGGTTCTTTTTATCAATCCACTTGACCATCATTAACTCATTGGCTTTCCCCATGTTTGTCACCTTGTGGTTGCAAGATAAGTGCTACAGTCCCAGGCATCACATCATCATATTTGCATTTAATACAGGAATACATAGAGATGGGCAATGCCAACAGCAACCATCCATTTTATTAGCAAAGAGCTTCCTAGAAAAATATGCTCTTACCCCCTTTTAGAGATACGTGATCAAATAGCCAGGGAAGTTGAGGAATTGGAAACATGATTGTCAGCTTTGGTGCAGTCCATTTTACCTAGACATGAGCATAATGTATACAACAGTACAACAGTAGTGGAATCTTGTTAGCAAGGAAGAAGCTGTTAATAGATAAAGGGTAAGTGATTTACAAGGCTTATCACATGTATCAATAAAGGTAATTTAAGAACAGAAGGGAAAGATGTAAGAGTTTAGTTGTACAGATTCAATAACTGGACAATTGAATGAATTCTGCCAAATGTGTGTGTGTGTGTGTTTATGAGAGAGAGGTGAAACATGTATAAATGTTCAGGGCCCAGGTACCGACTTTTGATTATTTTTTCTTCCCCTCACTTCTTTCCTTCTTAATCTTCTGACAGCATAAACTTCTTCGGGTTGAAGTTAGTTAGTAATCCTACAACAGCACCTCGGTACTCAAGGTATCAGCTTTCTAGGAAGGGATGTGGGGCAGAAACACTTAACTTTGATCTATTTACATCGATGAGGAGTCTACCTTTTATGAAAACAAGAGTCCACTGAAGATGGGTTACAATTAAAGCCCATTTTACAAATCAGTGAGGGATTGTATTACATTTCCTTAATTTAGTAAGGTTTTTATGTTTAGTCATCTTTTTGTACCATTCATTCCTGATTAACTCTTTGTCCTCCAAAAGGATAATTCAGAGAAGTTTCTGAAATTTCCTCTGACAATGCTGTCATATTGCAACAAACTTTATGGTCATTTTGTTTGTTTGTTTTTTATCAACTTGCACTCTTTGTTAATAACAGTTTGGTGATCATTGTGAAAATGTTTCTGGTTCATGTATACATGTTGGATGCATAGTAAATTACCTTATGTGTAAAATCCCAGACAATTGTCCCCCAAAATATACATAACTATTCAGATTCAAAAAACAATATTTTATAAACCAAAATGAAATAGAAGCAATTTTAATCTTGATTTCCCTCCCTTGAAAAATTTCAGAGGAGTTGATTCGTTTTGCATTGCAAAATATTTTCAACTTCCATTTCAAAAATCTTTCTAAAAATCTTTAAAGTTCCACCTTTTGTCAAATCTGCAGTGGCTCTTGATGCTCCTGATCCATTTTCCTGCTGTTTCTAAATTTATGGTTCTCAACTGCTCTTTTCAGTGCCAACTCACAGATTTTCAGCTCTTCTGATTCCTGTTCTCACTCATTGAGTTTCATCTTCATAAAATTATCCAAGAGAAACAGGACTTCTTAGAATGATGGTGACAGTAATAGGGATTAGGGAATTGGAGCGTAAGAGGGGATGCCAGTACCTGAGGATACTCTGAACAGTTATGCATTAATATTTACAGATAGTGTACTACATGATTATACTGCCTTCTTAACTATGTCAAACAAATAAGGAGTGGTGTACAAATATTGGAAGACTGAAGGATAAAAAGGCCATGGGGAGGCTAAGAAAATGACAATAAAAGAAACAGAAATAGAGGAGACAAGATGGCAACCATTAGGGGAGAAGAGGAAATGAGGAGTTGCTATTTCAGACATGCAAGATGAGAGTGTTCTAGAGCAGGGATCCCCAACTGCCAGGATGCGGACCAGTAAGAGTCCTCGGCCTGTTAGGAACCGGGTCGCACAGCAGGAGGTGAGCAGCTGGTGAGGGAGTAAAGCTTCCTCTGCCACTCCACATAGCTCCCCATCACTCGCATTACCTCCTGAACCATCCCCCCAACCCCTCCGTCCGTGGCAAAATTGTCTTCCAAGAAACTGGTCCCTGGTGTCAAAAAGGTTGGCGACCACTATTCTAGAGAGCTATTGTACAATATTGTGCTGATTGTTGACAATACTGTATTGTAGGTTTAAAATGTGTTAACAGGGTAGATCTCATATTATGTGTGTGTGTGTGTGTGTGTGTGTGTGTGTGTGTGTTTTAACCAAAAGAAAAAGAAAAATTACCATGGCGTGAAAAAAAGTCAGTGAAATAAAGATGTGCAAATAAGTGAAATGAGTTCTAATTTTTAAACAAGTAAACAAAAATAATTCAAAGTGAATGTGAAATTTCAACAAGAATTAGTATCTGACGGTAGCATTAAAAACTAAGGAAATGCAACCCACGTTTGTATAAATAATACTAAAATTTCTACTACAATAATGTATCCTATCATGTTACCAAGTTAATAGATAATAAAATATTTGATAAAATTTGAAATGCTAAGCTTATAAGAAACACAATTATTTGAAATACCAGAAACAGAGTTCCATAACAAAATAAGTAATAGAGTAACAATGTTTCAATAATACTGATTAAATGAAGCATAACTGGTTTTCAAGAAGGAGGAAATGAAACCAGGAGGTTTTAGAGAAACAATAATGTTTTGCATAAATAAAGTAGAATCAAATTGGAAAGGATTTCATATGTTTATTGTTGGAGAGTTTCCACAATAAATTTCTGAAGTCTATACATTTACCAATTATGGGACTTTTGGGCCTTCAGCCCTGGAAAATATGAAAAATACAGATGAATTTAACTTTCTAAAAAAAGATTTTAAGTGAACTCTTTTATCAGACATATGTTGTTAATGGCCAGCATGACAAGGCAACTTCTATTCAATGAATAGTCCACAATGCTTTGTTAACATCTCCTTAAGATTAATCTGCAGAAAGACTGTCACATATAGCATTAAACCTAAACTGTACATTTCAGACATATTTTGCACTTAAATAGAAACTATGTTAGGTTTATCTACTGCTATCTGTTGATCAATTGGTGACAATGTCTTTCTGATTATCTATAAGAATTAAGTAATAATTAAAATTTTAAAGTGCTTTTGAGCAAAGGGATTGGGTGTGAGTGTGTGTGTGTCTGAGAGAGGTGGGGAAAAATAATGCTACTCTTTTACAAAGTGATAATTTATAGGTTGAGATGTAATGATTAAGTAATTCAAGATACTGTGCTCAATCTATATGTGCTTTTCCTCATCATCTGTTTTTTTGTAGTACTCTACATCAAAGCATTAGAATTTCTCTACACAATTAGTAAATAATAAATGTATTATTATTAGCAATAAATAAACTTTATAGACATTTTTCAGAAACACTAGTCAGGCCTCTTAACACTAGGCAATTGTGATACTGTACAAACTGACCATATGATTTAAAAAAAAAAAACAACAGATTTTTTTTCTTGACACAAAGTAATTTCTTCAGTTTCCTAAGGTATGCTTTTGGCAGGAAAATTAAAAACGTTGGCTTTGTTCCATGGCCTGCAACTGACATGCTGTGTGATACATTTATACTCATTTTGCCTCAGTTTCTCCCATTACTGAAATAAAATAGTAACAGCCACCACTTTAAAATCTCACTGGGTTGCTCTAGAAAGTAATGAGAAGAGTGTGGAGTAGTTGGACAGGAGGCAAGGATCCCTGAACATTAAAGAGAATTCAATATAGATGTCTTCATAAGAAAAATATTACTATTAAGCAGTTGCATAGCACTGTACTGTCTTACTTCATTAGCTATTTCTCACCAAAGCCTATAAGGTAAATTCTATTGTACAGCTCATTCTAGAAAAGAAAGGAAATTAAAATATTCATAGAAAAAAAAAAAAAAGCACTGTGTGCATGGCGCTTGAAAACAAAGCATTATGGACCAAAAGAAAATTTTGAAATAGTTTCAGCTGGTTCCTATTTAACTCAAACTTGCTTTATTATCAGAAACTTTAGCATTTCCGAATTTTACTAGAATATCTAAAATGCTTAATAGGATTGCCAGGAAGTTCAGAAACTTCTCAGCACCACACATAAATGTAAGGAGAAAGAAATAATCGATTTTATGACAAAATATTTTACTTTCCAAATTCTGAGTACCAAAAGTGACTCTTGCTGATGAAACGTTAAAATGGAAACATTGTAGGAATGAATATTGGAAAAATTTGTCATGTCATTGTCATCATCATCTCCTTCTTCTTTTTTCTATCTCCTTCCAAAACCATGAGTGATAAGCATATATTCCTTTTATCTCATACAGTCTTAGAGAGAGTTTTTAATTTTTTTCTTTTCCTCTTAGTACATGGTAAATTATTCTGCCTCCCTAGGTTATAGCAAAACTTTGAAAAGATATATATTTGGGGCTTGAATTTTTAAAGTTCAAGTTAAATTGCTGCTTTACCAGTCACACTGGTTTTTCATAATTAAAGCCAATCAAGAAACTATATGGGGCTTCCCTGGTGGCGCAGTGGTTGAGACTCTGCCTGCCAATGCAGGGGACACAGGTTCGAGCCCTGGTCTGGGAAGATCCCACATGCCACGGAGCAACTGGACCTGTGAGCCACAACTACTGAGCCTGCGCGTCTGGAGCCTGTGCTCCACAACAAGAGAGGCCGCGACAGTGAGAGGCCCACGCACCGCGATGAAGAGTGGCCCCCGCTCGCTGCAACTAGAGAAAGCCGTCACACAGAAACGAAGACTCAACACAGCCATCCATAAATAAATAAATTAAATAAATAAATAAATAATTAAAAAAAAAAAAAAGAAACTATATGATTACTTGTTTCCACAAATTGTAACCTAAGATAGTTTTAAGAGAGCTGAGTTGAGAATACCTAGGTCACACTTCCTTCACTTCGTACCCAATTTTTAGCTTTTGATTTTCCAAAGAGGGTCAGGAATGATTGAGACTATAAGGGACTTCCAAGCAATGTATAGAAACTGAACAAAGTATACAAAACCAGATGTGCAATATTTTTTGTTGTTATATTGTTATGTTCAATTTTTCAAACCTATTTCTATGTGACAGTTGGTACTATTGTAATGACTTTCCAAAAGAGACATGACCTATAGAAAGAGGTTGTGAAATTTTCCTTACAGATTACTTTTTACTGAGATTCTAAGTGCAAATTCATGATGACTTTCTTAAAATAAAAGGGTATCTATTTTTACTCACCTGTTTTTATTGCTATAGTAATAATGGTAGAATTTTGCTTTCTAAAAGACAGACAATAAAACTGCATAAAAATAAACCTTACCAACAGAAAACTATTACTTCCTGCAGGTATACATATGAAAATAGCAGTTTTGAATTAATATATATATATACATATATATGTATATCTGTTATACATATTCATATACACATATACACACACGTATATATGTATAAAAGCACATATAATTATTAAGGAATGGAGCATCATTTGCTATCACATCCAGCATATGAATATTGGTAATGTTCCTCTCATTATGAAATGAAAATATTTTTCAATAGGTTTGACACACACCTACTCTTTGAGAAGACAATGGAAAGCAATACCTTGAACTTTTGCTAAACTAATGTGCTGTCTTTTTTTTTTTAATTGAAGTATAGTTGATGTACAATAGTATATGTTACAGGTGTGCAATATAGTGATTCACAATTTTTAAAGGTTATACTCCACTGATAGTTATTATAAAATATCGGTTATATTCCCTGTGTTCTACAATATATCCTTGTAGCTTATTTTATACATAATAGTTTGGGTTTGTTTTTTTTGTTTTGTTTTTTATTCAAACAGAAAGTCACAAAAAGTATAATCATCCTCATCAGTTCACTCAGTCCCATGTAATTAATTTTTTTTTTCATTTTGATCTTTTGTTAGCACTTTTATGAGTTTGGTTGGTTTTAATAGCATACTCAAGGACTGAGTTTTCACATATTTCTACATTGTGTCCTGGGGTTGGTGTGCTAGAGCCAAGGCACATCTCTTCCCAACTCTATATTTAATGACATTATCTTGGTAGCTTGAAATAGATCATGATGATGGTATTCACCAAGGAATCAGTGAATGTTACATATTAGGACTTCTTTCCCCAGAGAGTCAGTTGTTAGGTTGCACCTCCTGGGATACTGGATAAAAGTTCTGGGGCCTGTTTCCCATGTGTGTGTGGGGTAGGTTTTCCTACATCACCACATAATTCTTGGATACCAACTGGGTGTCCTACAGTTCAATTTAATTCTGATGTTACCTACCCAGAGACAGCACCAGAGTCTACAGATTAAGGACTTAGTCCCACAAGACTCCCTAGACACCAGTTAGAAGCCCAGGTTGTCACCTGTGCTTCTGAGCAACTGGCTATAGATCAGAAATTCCCATGACCTCCTTGGGTTTGATTAATTTGCCAGGGCAGTTCACAAGACTCATAAAAACATTCTACTTACTAGATTACCGGTTAATTATAAAAGTATGTAATTCAGGAACAGCCAAAGGAAGAGATATATAGAGCAAGGAATGGGGAAAGTGTACTGAGATTCCATGCCCTCTCTGGGTGTACCATTCTCCCTGAACCTCCATGTGTTCACCAACCCGAAAACTCCTGGAACCCCATCCTTGTGGAATTTTATGGAGGCCTCATTTCATAGGCATGATTGTTTAAATCATTGTCCATTGGTGACTGAACTCAATCTCCAGCCCCTCTCCCCTCCCTGAAGGTCAGGAGTAGGACTGATAGTTCCAACCCTCTAGTCACATGGTTGGCTCCCCTCACAAGCAACCAGCTCCCGTCATTATAATAGTCACCTTATTAACATAACCAAAGACAACTTTATCACTCATCGCTTAGGCAATTCCAAAGATTTTAGAAGCCCTGTGACAGAAATGGGGTCAAAGATAAAACACATATTTCTAGTTATAAATCATAATATTAAACTAGAACACCACAATTTTTACCTCTCAATAATTCCATAATATAGAGATTCTTTCTGATGACCAATGTAGTTAGGAGTGCTGCACTGTGCTGTAATGTGTTGAGGCATAACTGGGCAGTGTGATACAGAAGCAAGTCATATCTACTGGTTAACTCTCAGTTCTTACCTTCCATGACCTGTGGACAGCATTCCATACAGTTGATGTCATTAATGTACTTTCTTCCTATGGCTACAGGTCACTCTTTTTTTTTTTTTTTTCGTACACTGGCCTCTCACTGTGTGGCCTCTCCCGTTGTGGAGCACAGGCTCCGGATGCGCAGGCTCAGCGGCCATGGCTCACGGGCCCAGCAGCTCCGCGGCATGCAGGATCTTCCCGGACCCAGGCACGAACCTGTGTTCCCTGCATCGGCAGGAGGACTCTCAACAACTGCACCACCAGGGAAGCCCTACAGGTCACTTTTTACTAGTTACTCTTTCTTAGTACCCTTTGGTGCTTCCTTCTTTTGTTTCCTATTTCTTAAGAGTATGTAGTAAAATCTTATTCCGGTTTTAATTTGCATTTACTTAATGACTAATGATGTTGAACAACTTTCTGTGTGCTTATTTGCCAGTTGTATATCCTCTTCAATGAAATGTTTATTCTTTTTTTTTGCCAATTTTCTAATTAATTTTGCATAAAAATAGGTACCTGCCTCCCTCCCAATTTGGAGTGAGGAATAGAGATTTACAGAATGACAAATGCTCTCTCTATAAAAACTTTCAAAAGTATTTTTATCCTTTATGTATTCTCCCTTTCACATCCTTGGTCAAGCTGAAATGTCCAAGAGTCATAGAAGTGGTTTTCACAGATTTTCTCTGAATATATGCAAGCAGAGGTTTGACACTTCCCTTTGGAATTTTATACCTATGATACATCTTCTTTGATTTAGATTTAAAGTGAATATTTATTACAAATGGGAAAAGAAATTACAAATTGTAAAATTAAAATGAAGACAAATACTTCAAATATAAAATTTAGAAGATTATTTTTATTAATTAACTTTCTGACTTTTTAATAAACCATTTTCTCTGTATATTTTTTACTATTTACATATGGTAAAATACACAAACCTTAAGGGTGTAGCTTGATGAATTTTTGCTTAGACATTTACCTATACAAACACAACTCAGATCAAAATGTACATTTCCAGCACCTCAAAAGGAACACCCTATTATAAAAAAAAATGTCTTTACTGATTCCCAAATTACTTTCCACAGAACCTTGAGGTTCCAAAGAGGTATTTCCAGATCAATGGCTCCCAACCTTGGCTGGATTGGAATTATACAGATCTTCAAACACAACCCTTAGAGATCCAGATGTTCACTTGGGATGTGACCAGGGTGTCAAGACTTCTAAAAGATGGACAAAGGATTCTGATGATCAACCAAGGTTGAAAACCATTGCTGCATTTGGATCTAGACCCTGGGTTGTCATAGCAATACCTCTGAGGCTTCCACCAGAGCAGCTCAGCTTTCGTCAGACAGACTGAGCCTCTACCTAAGGCTGATTTTGCAGAAAGGATTCTTATTCTTCAAAAACTAGTTAAGTTTGCAAACAGCTGCTCTAGCCTGTCAGTAAGAGAGAGCCTGGAGGATCCCTCACCTGGTTTTTATACCTTTTTGTCTGTTCACGGCCTTACAACATAGTAGATGCTTAATAAATATTTGTTAGAAGGTTAAAAAAAATGTCTTTATATCTCTAAGGTTATTATTGTTCTCAGAATAACAAACTCAGATTCATGTTGACTAGTTTCTCTAATTCATGTATAGAATCAATAACGGAGTCTTACAGACTCTTCTCAGATAAGGCCTCTTCCAATATCTCTTCTTTTCCATTCTCCTAATTCAGAGCCTTATTACCTCATACTTAGAATACTTTCATAGACTTTCCTCCTTCCCTTCAAACTTCTCTGGAAGATTAATTTTGTGAGGCAAAATATTTGTCAGGTCACTCTTCAGACTCAGTTAAATATTCCTCTTTGTTTATAAGGAAAATAATCAAAGACTTTAAACTGATACTCAGTGGCCTCCACAATCAGGCTTCAGTGAACTTCTGATTCATTACTATTGGGTTGGTCAAAAAGTTCGTTCGGGGTTTTCCGTAAATATTACGGAAATAACTTTTTGGCCAATCCAAAAATAACAATGAATCTCAAATAATTCATTTACCCCTTGTTGCTTTCCTCACACATACTGAGAATTAGTCATTCTCAGGGCAATTCAAACCGTCATCTAATACCCAATTCAAATCCCACTTTCTCTGTGAAGCTTTACTCCAACAGTTGATGTACAAATGAGGTCTCTCTTAAGTCTTTACTATTTCTACTACCTGTTTGGCACATGTTTTACTCATTGATGGGCTATTATTTAAAATTTAGTAAACTTGTTTTATCTCCCTGATAAGACTCTAAGTTCCTGAAGAGGAGTCCTGACTTTTTTGCTATTTTTAAGTTCTACAGAGAATTTTCGGTAGGTTTCAATAAAAAGTTTTACAAAACATTTAAAAGGGCATGGATAAAAGCAAGAATGGGGCAACAGATGACCAATTTTGGCTACTTTCTAAGTCTGCTATGATCAATGCTGATAATGAATAATTAATTCACTAGCAAGGATCATTTCCATGATGTTATCATAAATATAATTTGTGATAATCAATTGAGAAAGTACATTTAAAATAGAGATTTCTTCTCCAGACATAATTCCAATGTTGTATTTTTACATTGGAATTATAGGTCTTCTACTTGGCTCATTCTCCTTTCTTACCCTTGAAAGATCTTTTCAGGAAGTTCTCAAGATAATTTGGTTGTGTACCTAAAACTTCCATGTAAAGAGCTAAAGACATGGTAACATGTCTTTATTGTGAAAATAAAAGACGAACAACTCAAAGTTCAAACCTAATTGAGAGAATGTTTCACAGTACTGCAGAGCTTTTAAAGCATTAAAAAAACAAAACAAAACAAAACAAAAAACAAAATCTGCAAAACAGAGTAGGTCATCTACCTATGCAGGGTTTTACATTTACCTATGCAGGGTTTTACATTATAATGATTTGACTTCCTTTAAAAATAGAAACCTTTTAATATGTGGAATGAAAATAAGAAATTACTTTCAAGGAGTATAATATGAACAGAAAATATAAGTGAAATCACTAACAGAGCATTTCACTATCAACTATTTGGTAAAGTTACATGCTTCAGTTCCCACTGACATGCTGTGAAGTTCAGTTCATCCAACATTATCACATATGTTTTCAAAATACAACACTAACTTTGTAGAGGTAAATCTGCTTATGGAATATTAGAAGACGTTGATTCATAAGGCACTGAAAACAAGAATACAATTCTCTGGAATAAAACATATCTCTATAATATTACCCAATACTTTACAAAATTATTACTTATGAGAACTTCTATCCATTCCCAGCTCACGTTACCCTCCTGTTCTATTCTTTCTAGAGATAAGAAAGCAGATTCATGTACAGATGTCTCCATGGGGTTTAACAAACTTCTGAGAAAATGAGAAAGGGAAAAAGAAATTGTCCATATACTTAAAGGGAACTGGTTGGCAAATACTATATCTACTTGTGCAGTATACAATTGTTCTAATTTTAGAATTGCCAAGTAGATATCTAGTTCTTATAGAACCTTGAAAAAAGTTGAAACTACACAGTTTTGTCATTACAAACTACTTCCTTTGCCCTGGTTTTCTCCCTGCTCCCTACATATAACCTTTCATATATTTATTTTGCTATCCACATTCGTCTTGAAGTATGTTGTTAAACTTAAGACCTCATAAAGTAAATCCTTAGAGTTATGAAAAAAGAAAGTGAGGTCATTTTGGAGTTGTGTGGCTAATTTACAATCTGAACACTTTTGCATTTTTCCCATGTTAAAGAAACTTTAAAAACTTAACAGTAGATTTCTTTGTGGCTTTTACTAATGAAGTTGTATTTTTTTTTTTTTTCCACTAGTGGTAGGTGTTGAATAATCTGAATGGGAATTTGAAGGTTCATGGCTTCCAAACCAGCAGGAGTTAAGGCTTAATTGCTTGGAAATACATTTTCATGGCAGATACAAGTAACAGAAAAATGTCTATATGTCAAAAGAGGGTCTGTGCTAATCAGTTAACCAAACATGTGCCACCCCACACCTAGAGACAATGTAACAGTTAACAGCTTGAAGCTATTAAAAATGTACCAATAGGGGACTTTCTTATTTTTTTTTCACTAATATGCTTCTTCACTCTAAATAAAGGAATAGAGAAATTCTGTACTCAACTACTATCAGTGAAAAGAAAAGTATATTCACCTAGTTTGAGCTTCAAAACACATTACACTCAATGCTGTACATTAAAGTAACACTTTAAAAGTCACTCAATTGCTAATACACTCTCGCTATGTCAACTCAGAAGCTGCCTATTAGATCTGGTTACACTCCAGAGACAGGATTTGATTTCCAGCTCTAGAGATCAGGTCAAGAATTGCAATAACAATTGGTAATTAGTAGTTAGATCTCAATTTACCACATTAGAAGGTCATTTCTCCAAAGCATTTTGTCTCATGAGAGGAAAGGAATACAGGAGACTATAAACTGTTGAAACTTTGAAATCTGGGAAAGGCTGTGGAATCTAAGATGCTCCTTGAAATCTCTAGACATTCTAAGTAGAATATAATGAGATCTTTCTTCAAATCTCATTTTTAAAAAATCAATTCATAACTTTAGGCCTTAATTCTGGGTTTTGCATTAATACATACATATAACAAAACCATACTCTTGGCTTAACATTTGTTTGTCATCTTTAAAATGATAATATTCCTGTTAGCATGGATAAAAGAGAGTATGTGAACATAGGGATTTTAAATACTTTCTACTCTCCCCATCAAAAATATGATTAAATTGTGTATCAAAAAAATCTAAATAGTGTAATATATTTTAAAGTAGAGCTTTACTTTGTGGTATGAATGTGACTGATCTCTGATAATTTGCATAAAAACTCAAAGAAAAATAAGTGGGAAATGTATTTTTTTAATTTTTTAAATTAACTTGAGCTCTGCTATCTAACCTAAATCCCATTAAATTAGAACAAATGTAATCTTAGTCACTGTTGGAACTTCTACACAATCCTCAACTTGATATCATGTTCAAGATTCTGGAATCTTACACTGGGTTCATGTAGTTGGGTGGGGTGAGGTAATTGCTCCATCCATCAATCAATACTCTATAAACTTGACTGCAAAGATCTTCCATTTATTCTGTGTCCTTGTCTATCAGGCCCGGGAGATTTGTTGACTCCGTATGGTGTCACTTGGGATATGGTGATCATATGTGAGGCAGAATTTTTGATGCCTCTGTTACTATATCCAGAGATGCCTTCTGGAACTTTACCTCTCTGGGGTCTCCCTGCCTCCACCAGGACACTGTCAGAAAATAGGACCCCATTTCCTGACTTTCCAGAGTCTATACATCTCTCTCTTTTCCATAGATAAGGGAATGTCTTCTGAGCCTTATGGACACACTTTTATCTTTTCTGCTTCTCCCAAGACATCTTTTTTCTCAGAACCTGTCTTTTTACATATAGTAAGATTATTAGCAAACAAATTCCAGGACATATTATAGGTTACCACTACATTGAAGGTCATTACATATCTCTCCTCATCTAAGGCTATGAAGCACAGAGCCAACTAACTGTCTTAGTAGAGAGAAAGAAAAAAGAAAAAAATGAAGATGGAAGAATTAAACGTAAATTAATACCCTGAAATAATATCCAGCCATATTTCGAGAATAAATATTTGAGTATTTCAAAGACATAGATTATATGAATGTTTTGATGATATAATTCAGTAAGAAACAACGTGAATCATTCTAGTATAAGCTAAGTACTAGAAATTCTAAAGGCAAACATTAGTCTTGTACTTATAAAAATGTAGGTATTATTAATGACTGAAGGGAGAATTTTACTTCTAGAATCGTTCACAGCAAGTCTACTAGTTTCATAAAGAGAATAGTATAGTCCTAACAGAAGAGGATGGGTATATCTTTATGGCATTAAGAATTGCATAAGTTAAGCACTTTTGGATGCAAGAAACAAAGGCCTAACTTAGGTTACCTCAAGTAATGAAGTTTTATGGCAAAGATCTCTAGAATTTCCATATTGCAGGAGCTTTCACCAGGATATTTGGATGGAAGGGAAAGCTAAACAAATGGTCTTAAATTTTCCTTCCATAACATACCTATTGCTTTTATATATATATTGAATGGACTCCTTAATACCACTGATAGAGAATAAGGTTGACAATAAAATATATTAGTATGTTGATATCTAAATAGCATCAGAAAAATTAGTAGATAACTTTTGAAGGAGAACAGGTGTAAAACTGAAATAAAAGCAACAGTACAGGGCTTCCCTGGTGGCGCAGTGGTTGAGAGTCTGCCTGCCGATACAGGGGACATGGGTTCGTGCCACGGTCCGGGACGATCCCACATGCAACGCCGCAGCTGGGCCCGTGACCCGTGGCTGCTCAGCATCCGCGTCCGGAGCCTCTGCTCCACAATGGGAGAGGCCACAACAGTGAGAGGCCCGCGTAACGCAAAAAAAAAAAAAAAAAAAAGAAAAAGAAAAAAGGCAATGAAAGACAAAAATAAGCCAATTTAATTTCAAGTGCTCTCCTAAAAATATAAAAGAAAGTAAAAATCTTCTCTATTCATAAACAGTATGATATTATTTACATATATTTGAAAATAAAGTCAGGTAGCTTTAGGGTTAGCAATAAGGAAGTAGTAAATAAGCAAGTGCCAAACAAGATGACCCAGGACATACTTCAATCTCCTATATTATAATGCTATGATTATACTAGATATAAACCAAATTTTGGTATGGAAGTAATCAGCACTGTGGGCTACCAGAGTTGATACTGAACTTCTCAAGAAAGGTACTAAGAGGGAAGAGAGGTATAGTTAAAGAGGGACATAAAGGCATGTTTTTGAGTCTTGCATAAATATATAGGTATACATACTTGACAGCTCTGGAGATATTGCAAAAATCTTGCTTATCTGACTGGCTCTAGACAGGTCTATAAATCTGATAATTCATGTCATTGTAATTCTGTTTGCTTTATCTATCTATTTAGTTGCATGGAAGAAACTATAGACAGGGAGAATAGGCAGAGGCTTTTCTTCCTTTTGTCCTGGGGTTGTAGTGACCCAAGTAGTCATTGCCCTTCCCTGACCATCAGCTCTGGGGTTTAGACCTTCCCAGAGAGAGAAAGTTGAACAGTGAATAGTGTCAACAGGCCACAGCAATGGTTCCTGAAATCCAATAGCAGCTTAATATATTGACAATTGTCTATTACTATATCATCCAGAAAATTGTATTCTCAAGCAATTAAACCTTATCTCCTGCTAGTTTAGAAGTCATGAAGCATCAAATATCTTATTTTATTTAATCAATCTCTATTCTTGGTCCAAAGAGTTATGGCTGGGGAAAGGGTGATTTGGTACAGAAAGTATATAAAGAGCTACTTAGGGTTGTTGCAGTGCTGCAGGACTTTGGGCAGGCAGTTTTCATCAAAAGCAGTTCAGGACATTGCTGGAACCTGGAGCATAGTAGACTCTTTTTGTAATATGTGAATCTGTAGGAAAGGAAGCTCAAAGGTATATCAGTTGAGAATAGAATTTCTTATACAATAATCTATACATTGCTAAGGGAAGTTAGAATTCATGAATTAATTTTAAAACAAAAAAAATACAATTTTAACTTAAAACGTACTGCCTAAAAGTTCTGGGGGTGTAAAAGACTATTTTATTTTACATACCTTTGATCAATACACAACCTGAGTATAAATCATATTTTAATCTTTTAATGTGTAGGCATTTAGACTACTGAATGAATTCTAGGTCTTCAACACTATCAAGTATTGTATTTAATATTGAGCCTGCAACACTGCCAAGCTTATATGCTTTCTCTTTAGTAAAACACATACAAAAAAACAACAATGGCTATCCTTTTCTGGTTATCCAAGAAACAATGGGAACATTTTTTAAGGGATAAGTTATTATATCCTCCTCTATTCTGTGTTCAACTCACAGCTCTCTGTGGTGATTTCTGTTGGCTATAATTTCCATCAGTGGTCACATTTTGGCAATGACTATCAGACAGAGGTAGTTTTCAGTAGTCTTTCCAGAAACAGCATCTCTTGGTTGCAGACCTAAATCTTAGACTATTGGTAGATTCAGATGTCTCACCTATCACTCTGTCAGTTACTCAGGTAAGTTTATTCATGTCTTAATGTATTTTTTATTTTCAATATTTTTTCTTTGACCCATGGGTTGTTTAGAAGTATATTGTTTACTTCCCAAGTGTTTGAAAAATGGAGTAGACATACTTTTTTCCATCCTTCTTCTAAGTATAATTCTAAGCCAGGATCATTACATGTAAAACAAATGTAGGACAACTTTGAAGAGTAGACAGAAGGTAGGAGGCTGGCTAGGGAACCTGGGACCCAAGAAACAATGCAGTGATGAGTTTGCTCTGTTTTCTTCTTGCTTCATATATGCCAGACTTAGAGCAGAAGCTAGCAACCTAGACATGCCATTGGGTGCAGACCAAAAAAATAACAAAGGAAAAAAGCAACAACAACAAAATTATGCTCCATCCAGGTGTCCAAGAAATGGGCAGTCCAGCAAGATAATAGACCACTTTCTAGACCACTTAGTTCCAAACATTTCAGAAAAAATATTGTCCCATCCATAACCATGCTGACAAAGGCTGAGTGGTAAGATGTGACTTCCACACCCTCCATGCTGTAACAAGGTACACAAATCCCTCCTCTAGTGTTAAGTCATAAAAGATCTGAGGTATCACTGGAGGCTAATTAAAGAACCTGGACTTTCATACACGTATGAAAGAAATGAGGCAACATGTTCACTTCTTTTGCTGGAGTGGTATCAAAAAACCCAGTTAAAATGCTGGAGACACGGCAGTGACCAAGAGAGATTATGACTCTCTTTCCTGAAATTAATATTCTAGTGGGCCCAAATGTTTGTGATATTTAAAATACAATGGTTATAGGGTAATATGTGTTAAAGAATGATTGTGTCTTGCTATTAATGTACAAACCAAAGATAGTGAATATTTGCAAAGAGCAGATAACCAAACAAAAACTCATCTAGCAAGGTGAAGGAGCAAAGTAAGAGACAAGGATTATAAACTTAAGCAACCCAGATAACTGAGGTGTCCACAGTTCTCAATAAAGAATAGTGACTACTTTCCAGATAGAAAAAAATTCATTATGTCCTGGGGTGCATATATATTTTATGGAGTGGCTATATAATAGGACAAAAAAGCATGCCCTTCACGGATGCCCCATAGCTGAGTAATTACTGAGTTACACTAATTTTCAGTATATCCTGAATTCTAATTTGATTTAATTAACTCTTTCCATAATTATGATAGCTTTAACTGTGCCATAGTTTTTTTTTTGGTTTTTTTTGCGGTACGTGGGCCTCTCACTGTTGTGGCCTCTCCCATTGTGGAGCACAGGCTCCGGACGTGCAGGCTCAGCCGCCATGGCTCACGGGCCCAGCCGCTCCGCGGCATGTGGGATCTTCCCGGACTGGGGCACGAACCCGTGTTCCCTGCATCGGCAGGTGGACTCTCAACCACTGCGCCACCAGGGAAGCCCTGTGCCATAGGTATTTTTGTGGATGAAGTTATGTTAACCCTCATTGGTCAATGGTGGGGATTAGAATGAAGAAGGCCGAATATCTTAATATTTTGAACTATAAAGGTATCCTCACTTTTCTCCTAAAATGTTGATATAAGGTGAATTTCTTTAAGCTCTCAATCATGAAGACTTATAAAATAATCTCACATGTAAAGCGGAACTAACACATGGATTTTAAGGATGACATTAAGCAAAGATATCAAGGGCATGTAATTATTTTTCAAATAATTTTAAAATATGTATTATAAAAACTAAAAAATTATTTTACTTTCTGATATTAGAAGTAAAAAAAGTAGATGTAAGTCAAAGATAACAAAGATATCTGGAGTTACACATATGAGCCACTTTTAGAATGCCTCACTTCCCAGTTTTACTCTTTAGTCTTTTTCACTTAAAAAAGCAACAAAACCCAGTTATGCTAGTATTACTTGTTCGTATCAAGTTGGAGAAAAACTCTTATAGTAACCTTGAAAGTAAAGGAAGTCTGTTTACTTTTAGTGTAATATTTATTAGTAATATTGAGCCTGCAAATTCTAATGCCAGAGAGATAAAATATATGAATAATTATATTTTCTGTGATCTTGAAAAAGGAGATGTTTTTTACATAACAAAGAGGGATGCACATTAATCCATTTTTGCAACATTTTAAAAGTTTTTGTAAACAGGATGAATTGGAAGTCAGATAATTAAAAGTAAAAGTAGAAGACAAGTGATCAGGTTTGGAAAGGGTTTGTTGAAGAGCCCTGTCCGCTCTTTTGTAGCATGTGATAACTGGCCATCTAATCTGTAACTGCACTGTGAGGCACTCATGTCCAGCATGGACATTAGAATGAATTCTCACTACAGATCTTACAAATTACAGAACAAAACTGAAAAACAACATTTAATATTATGCCTGCCCCTGACATGACACAGTTTTTACCTTTTCCAGTTTCTCACAGCTAGAGAGGGATGGCCAACTTGCCAATGCTGGGTGGTAGCGGCTTGTTCCTAAAATCAGTGGAAATTTGTACTGGACAGGTTCAGTTACCTTTGTCCTGTTCATTGGTACCTTATGCTTGTAGAAATTAGAATGAAACTGATGTCAAGTGACTGTTTTGTTCCAAAACCTTCCTGAGTAACGGCTACGTGTTGCCTTCAAAATCAAGTCCTCTTCTGACTAGCAGTCAAGCATATGGACTTTCTGGTTGAAATCTTCTTCGTCTTTTTTTTTTTTTTTAAATCATTCATTCATTCATTTATTGGCTGCACTGGGTCTTCTTTGCTGCACGTGGGCTTTCTCTAGTTGCGCTGAGCGGGGCTACTACTCTTCGTTACAGTGCATGGGCTTCTCATTGTGGAGACTTCTCTTTGTTGCGGAGCACTGGCTCTGGGCACATTGGCTTCTGCAGTTGTGGCTCACAGGCTCTAGAGTGCAGGCTCAGTAGTTGCGGAGCAAGGGCTTAGTTGTTCCGCGGCATGTGGGATCTTCCTGGACCAGGGCTCAAACTTGTGTCCCCTGCACTGGCAGGCAGATTCTTAACCACTGCACCATCAGAGAAGTCTGAAATATTCTTAGTATAATTATCTTCCACGATCCTCCACGTGCTTCCTCATCACATCTCGATCTCCAAAATAACACTCTATTTTTGCATGTGGGACTTTCCATACTTTTATCAGCTATTCCCTTTGCCCTGCCAGTCCCTTTATTTCCTATTCTCCAAATTAATGCCACTTTTCAAAGCCTGACTCAAATGTCACTGTCTCCAGGTACCTTCCTCAATGCTACCATGAGGTTTTTCCTCTGTGTTTCAAGTGTTCTTGTTGGCATCACTGTTATAACACATCACGTTTAGCCTTGTATTAAAATTTTACTGTAAACTTGCCTTCATCCCTGTTAAGACCAGGCCCTGTGTTGTATTCGTCTTGCTTTAAATTGCATCACCTTTTATGTGATCATAATATTCACATATTACATAGCCATCACTTAATGTATTTTTAATTGAATTTTAGAAGCTAAGAATATATATGTGTGTGTGTGTGTGTGTATATATATACACACACACACATATATGACATAGAGGCTAAAATAAAAGTACTTAATGGGAAGTTAAGAGAGGTTAGTTGTAAAAGTTTCATGTCTAGATGAGACTGAGTAAAGTAATAGAGGAATTTCTTTTCAAAATAAGGAGGAAAACAGAAAACTAAAACCTAGTACACAAGCAATTTTAGACTTACAATTTAGCCTTAGGACAAGATTCTGAGGCAGAGAACACAAGGTTTAATGCCTGTAAGGGACACACAGGTAACAGAAATGTGGGAAGCAGTTTGAATTATGAGAGATAAACTGCTAAAAGAGGGAAGCCATTACCCAGATTCAGTTGATTTTTGCCATGAACTAACGTAAGCCCAATACTACCTAACTGGATTTTTAAAGAGAAGGCCAAAATCAGATATTTATGAGAGAACTCACACTTTATTTTAAAATGGCAAATAATTTCAAATTTTTTTCTAAGGTTAAATAAAAGCCCAACATCAATTTACAGTCTCTGATTTCTGTTCTAAGATTTTTATGTAAGATTATTGAAATGAAGGAGAAAAGTAAAATTAAGAGCAGTAGTTGGAGATAGTAGAAAATCTAGCATACCTTTTTGAAGTACAGACTTGTAGATCATGTGTGGTTTGTAGAAGTTTGAAAATGGTATAATGGCAAGTATAATCTAAGCCATAACAAGAGAGAACTTTTTTGACATAAAGGTTGATTCTAGACTTTGAGTTGATCTAACTATAATAACTACTCTTTGTTAACACTGTCTAAGTCCATGTGTCTGGGGCAGTAAACATCCCGCAGATATTTTCTCAATCTTCTGGATAGACCTACATGATAAGTATTATTACTTCAGATGAAGAAACTGAGGCCTAAGAACGAACTAACTTCCCCCAAGGTTCTTACACAGCAAGAAATTAAATCCAGCTCTTCCAGACTACAAAGTCTGCCTCTAATTATTTGGGCATAGAATCAGATATGTGTATGTTTAGCTGATTCACATCAGCGCTTTCTGGGGTGCATGGTCTCTAGGTGTTTACAATTCTTTCTGGGCCTGGGAAACTAATGGCGAGTCATTAGACACTGGCAACTCAACTGAAGTGGCCTGAGGAGTCTACCAGTAACTAGCTGGTATCTTACTTGCTATCTGAAATATCTCTAAGACAGCTGTCAGCCAACAGACTGGAGGGTTTATTACTGATCTAGTAGTACAGTTGAGAAAAAAAAAGTTCCTGAAACAGCCAGGTTTTAAGCCATCTATCTAAAGATAAAGAAGGGACAAACTTGAAAGATGTATGTAGAATAAATAAGTAGGATTGATTTGGCAATCAGTCTAATGTGTGCAGTAAAAGAAAAAAAAAGATGAGTCAGTGATTAGTATGAAGTTTCTCTTTTAGGATTTTACTGAGTAGATCAAAAGATGATTATAAGGGAGTATGGTACAGGAATAAGATGCAGACATAGAGAATGGACTTGAGGACACGGGGAGGGGGAAGGGTAAGCTGGGTCAAAGTGAGAGTGGTCCAAGTGGCATGGATGTATATACACTACCAAATGTAAAATAGATAACTACTGGGAAGCAGCCACATAGCACAGGGAGATCAGCTTGGTGCTTTGTGACCACCTAGAGGGGTGAGATAGGGAGGGTGGGAGGGAGATGCCAGAGGGAGGAGATATGGGGATATATGTATATGTATAGCTGATTCACTTTATTATAAAGCAGAAAATAACACAACATTATAAAGCAATTATACTCCAATAAAGATGTTAAAAAAAGGAGGTAGTATTTTGTGCCAATAGAAATAAATTAAATAAAATATAATATACACTTTGGTTATGTAATATGATTCTAGCCCTATTGATGTTAGTTAAACAAGAATCACTGTTATCAATTTCTAGTACAGTTGAGGAGCTTTCTAAAAAAGCTTATTATTTACCTATCTTAATTTATTTTTAATCACTAAATTGAGGTTTCTTTATCTGAGTCCTAAAGTTTGGCTTTTATTCTCTTGATAAAACATTGACAAGTTGAGAAGAACATTCACTGAGTGCATTTGATGGGCAAGTATACTTCATGCTGCTTTGGATGAGTAACCTATGAGTAGATTTTGGCCATTTTGCTTTAAGCTGTCAGATAAATTTCTCTTGGGCATCTTTCCTATTGCTGTGCATCTGAGCAAAATAATATTTTATTATTGGTCATAATTAATAATTTATTGAAACATACCAAATGAATGCTCTCAAAATATGGATGTAAATATTATTAGGTCTCTGAATACAGCAGTCCCAGTCACAGTGTGATTTTTGCAATATGAATTGCAGTTATGAGTTAGATCATTTGCTATCAGAACAAGTTGAGACTTATAATATAAAAAATTGACAGATTCTTTCTGCCTACAAATGAGAAAACAGATTTGTAAAATGTGAAATGAGCCATTCTGGCAAAGTAGAATTTGAGTTTCAAGTGTAAACACTTGAGTTAATGGCTGGGGTTTCTCAATCTCAGAAGCTCTGGTGCATGGGGAGGGTGAAGCAGAGGTTACCAGAGCTCTTCAGCATTTTACTTAGAACATCCTTATAGGACTTAATTAGGCAGATTACCTGTTATGCATGGTGTAGTGTGCTGAACATTTTTAAACTGGTATGTCCTCAAGGCAAATGGAAAGCACAGTCAGAAGAAATTACACTCTACACAAATAACTCAGAGCAATTTACTAGTGGACCTCATAGAAATGAAATCTTCCTTGCCAATGCACCATTTAATGTTTAACTCAGTTGAGTACCAAAGAGTTTGTTAAATGTTGAACAGCCAACTGGATTTATGGATCCCTCCTGAGTACCCTTTCAGGGGCTATTTTTTTTTTTTTTCCAGTGACAGCATTGGAGCTTTGAAATGAAACAAAAAACCTTCAGTTTTTAACACTATGTGCTTTGTTCTAAATTATAAGATAAGAGTGCCAGTGTAACTATTTACAAAAAAAAAGACAAATTTTGTTGTTGAAAAACAATATTTTATAATTAGAGCTTAAAAAAATTAAAATCACTTAAGATGTGTCCATGAACGGTAACTGTTTACTAATCCTTTCAGGATGCAAATGTTAACTTGCTACATACATGTTAAATAACTGATTCTATTTAATCACTTTATTCGCCTAACCACCTACAGGGAAGGGTCACTATGTCAAGCAATCCTGAATGGTATTTTGTGTGAATTGGGAACAAAGCTTTTAAAGGCCAGAGGTTTAGGAACATAAACCAGATGTACTCATTTTTAAAAGTCTACTTAGTTGTGGGGGGAGAAAGGTCAGACTCTTAGATCTTTTAAAAAATCTTACTGTCAAACACATTCCAAGAAACTAAGCATTTTGCTAGTCTCAGAGTGCTGTTACACTGACTTTTTTTTTTCCTTTGAATGAAATATTTGCTCTGATCTGTATTGTACGTGAGTTTTTTTCTACATTTAGATCACAATAAGATACTTGAAGATTTTCTTAATCATTTAAAAACCCCTAAAATAAGTCAGAATATTTAAACTTTTCTTTTATAGAAATGATGTTGAATTATGTAAAAACAAATCGTAATTCTCATCACGTGTCTGATTTAAATGCCAGTTTTCAATTGTTTGTGGAGCATAAATCTAGGTCATGAAATGGCTATTAAAAAGACTTTTATAAAGATATGTTTATATAAAGTTGAATGCCTTTCATCTTTAGGGTGACGATACGCATGATGCATGATGCTCATTTCCATAGTAACAAATTAAATTTAAAAGGAGCTTATTGATATTCACGCTTCAAAATTTTTGTAGGATATAAATTATGTTGAGTTTTTTGTTTAAACTATTTTTTATATTGTGTATACAACTCTTCATGTAAAATAGGCATTCTTTATGGTAACATCCTTGATTTACGTTTTCTTAACTGCTGAAACAAATTATGACAGTGTCTAAGCTGTTACCTGGTTCCCATTTATCTTACTTCCAAAGGCAGCACTGTGTGTATTTAGCAGTATGTGCTCATGTCTTATGGCCTTGAAGTTGAATCCTGCTTATTAGCTATGTGATCTTGGGTAAATTATTTAAACTCTTTAAGCCTCAATTTTGTCAACTACAAAATGGGGATAATGACATATGTATTTCACATGGTTAGTAAGAAAATGAAATGAGAAACTATATAATATTTTAACCTTGTAGTTGGTACAACAGTACCCTGCACATTGTAAATAGTCAATAAATTTTAGCCACTCAATCCAACCACATAATAAATCAAGTAGTATCTCTGTTTAAGAAACAGTGGTAGAGTTCGGAAAAGCATTGGACTTGTTTTCTAGTTCTAATCCTCTGATCATAGGAAATATCTTTAAAAATCTCTTAGCCCTTTAAATGCCTATATTAAAACAAGCTTTATGGACTATGGTGAAACTACAATAACCTAGCACCATTGCTCAATAAAGTTATGTCAGCATTTAATTTATACTGCTTTATAAATTTCAGTTTTATTATTAAAAGTAATTTTAGTTTAAACAGATTAGGTTTATATCTGCATCATTTGTGTGTGGCAAAGCCTACAAGTTGCTTCCTGACATCTTCCTTAGTAATAGAATTCCTGATTTCTAGCTGTCCGCATGGACATCTGGAAAAAATGTTGTATTTCCTAGCCTCAGTGCTCTGTTTACTAGCAGAAAGCAAATCATGCTGAGCTCTAACATGACACCATAACTGGGAAAAACTGCCTGCTGCCTGGCAAAATGTTGCCTATGTTGTACCCCTTTGATAACAGAATAAGTAGTAATTTACTCGTGTTGAAACACACACTCATTCTGCATATAGATTTGTCTTTCTTGTCCACAGTGACGCTTCAAACAATATCCGTAAACATACTGGATGCCTTCTTCAGTCTAATATATCCCACATACTATTGCTTCTTACCAAGGATCCCACTTTACAGTAAAAGAATTGGAGTGAAGGGATAGTGATCACAGTATTCAATAATCTTACCAGGTGCTCCATCATCCAGATAGAGTGAGCCTTAGAAAAGACCACCATATTTACTACTCAGTAACGGCACCAACTGAAAAATAACCTGATAGGATTTGGTGATGTATGTACATGCATAATCTTCTTAACTAACAACCAGTAAAGTGGTGTTTTTGCCACAGATGGAATAGCGTGTCTGGGAAGCAAGGGTAGGAGCGGCACTCTTTCCACTTTATGACCGATTTACAAAAAGTTGTTTCTAATCCCTGTGAACTTGACCTCTCCCACTTTAGAGATCTTAGTCCCCAAAGAAGAAACTCTTCCACCAGGAGACACAGTGGTAGCTCTACTGGACTCAGAGTTGAGCCTGCCACCTGGCCATTCTATCTTCTCATGACATTTAATCAATAGGCACAAAAGAAGTTTGCTGTTACTGTGGTGATTGATCCTCATTAATCAGGGGAAAGAGGATGGCTGTTGTACATTAGGACACAGAAAAGATTTGAACTCAGTGCATGTCTGATGTGCCTGAAAGAACTGCCATATCCACTGCTAAAAATTTAATGGAAAAACCGTAGCACCTCAACATAGGCAAGACTGCTGAGAGTCCAGACCTTCTGATGTGAATGTTTGAGCTGCCACAAAATAAAGACTCTTGTGAGGCTGTGGATGAGAAGCAAATAAAACATGGACTTGAAGGTAGAGGAAGGAAATTAAAAATACCAAGCATGTCATCTCTACCAGATATAAATGAGGGTTTCAGTAGGTAACCACATATTCTTCCTTCTTCTGTGATGTTAACTTACTCTACTTTTTTCCTCCATCTCTTCCTTTCTCCTACAATTTTATATCCAGTGTGGGTCGTGGTTAATTTTATAATTTTATCCTTGGTTTACAAGATAACAAGACATGGCTATGACTGAATTAGTGGAGAAATGATCACACAGAGATGGGAAGAAGGCTTGATAGGAGTCATTTTCATTTATAGAGTGATAGTTGCATCATGTTAGCTGGGATCACACTGTGGTTCCAGTTGCTGTTGCTTTGAAACTGAAACTTAGATTTAGGATGAAGAGTATTATGGATAGAAAGTACCTATAGGAGAAAACCTTGGCTCAGACAACCTTGGCTCCAAACACTCTTTACTGTGCTATCTTGCACTGCAAAGGCTGGAAAATGAAAAACCCCATTTTCAGGTCTCTGAACATCTAGAGTTCTGGTGTAATTTAGTTTCTGACACATGCATTTTATGTCTTAGATTTGGAGCTGAGTTATGTGGCAAGAGGCGCAGAACATGATGCATCCATTTTGATGATAAGGTTTGTAGCAGAGGCATCAAGGATCCTAATTAGATGACTCCCTGTAATGTTGTGTGCAGCACCCCCCACTGGAGCAAGACAGTGAGGTTCTACAGTTTACAGCCTCCAGATTCATTGCTTTCTTACAATGGCAGTGGCACCTTAGCTGCTCATATCAGAGGCACTGTGGTTTGGGGAACTGGGAAATTTATTTCTCCACTCTGATCTTTGGAGTGGAGAAATAAATTTCTTGACTAAATCACTCAGCCCTTACAATAATTCTTTCTGGTCAATATACAATTTAATTAACTTCAGTGTAACAAACTATTTATTCTGCACCTGCCCCATGCAAAACTACATATTAGTACAAAGAGGAAGATGATGTGACCTTTGCTCAAGGAACTCACACTCTTATAGGAGAGTCAGTCACTATGATTCATCACACTCTAAAATAATGGAAGGAAAAATTATTGGGGTGGCCAAAAATTCCGTTTGGGTGTTTTCCATTAAGATGTTACAGAAAAACCTGAACAAATTTTTGGCCAACCCAATAAATGCTACAGGAACTTAAAGAAAAGGGATTAATTCTATTTGGTATTGGATAAGATTCCATAAACATTGAGCCTTAAATAGAGAAAACTGCATAATTTTAACAAAGAATTTAAGGTGGTAAGGAAGCATTCCTCAGCGTTTGAGATTGAGGAACTGGATGGAATCCAGTGCTTGGGCAAAGAGTCTGTCAAATACAGATGAACACTGAGTTTGTCCATGACTGGAAAACCTAGAGTGTGAAAGGGAGACCTAAGGGAATCAGTCTAGAAAAGTAAGCTGGGGATCAGATAACACTGATAATTAAGTGCAAACGGAGTTTAGAGGTTAATTTGTTTTGTTTTTTGTAGGCAACAAAGACTGACAGATCTCAGTTACAGGAAGAAAACTGTGGAGCTAGTGTATAGATTAGATTAAATGTGAGCAAGGGAAGAATATGTAGAAGACCAGGAGGTTATTGCCATAGAAGGGAATGTAATCAAGGCAATACTATAAAGAATGAAGAAAGACAGATAGACTTCATAGACATCATAGAGTAAAATCAACAGAGCTTGGTCTCCTACTGAATATGAAAGTTGATTTTAAAAAGTTATACTCAAAATGGCTTCATATTTTCTAAACTGAATTCCTGGAGACATAATGAGACCAGTGACTGCAATTGGAAACACAGGGGCAAAGCAGATCAGATAGAAAATCTGTTGAGTTCTGTTCTGATTTGCTGCACTGGAAATACCTACATGAGGTCTATCCAGAGATGTCCCAATAGATTTTTAAAGTCTTGAATTCAAAAGTGAAGCCAAGGCTACAAATGAAGATTTTTGAGTCAGGTACTTCGAAACTAAAGATGGCATCTGACAGGCATTCTAAGCAATTCCAGTCCCCCATTGTGGTTTGTCACAGCAGCACCAGCAATCTTTCCAACAATTAGGAGCCGCATCCAAGTAGTTTCTAAAACGTTGAAAGGTAATGGAGAGAATAGTAGTTAATTAGAATGAGAAGAGTACTGTTTAGATCACTGAGATGCTCTTGAGGACTTTTACACACACTGGGCAAGATTTTACTTTTTTTTTTTTTTTTTTTTTTTTTTTTTTTTTTGCGGTATGCGGGCCTCTCACTGTTGTGGCCTCTCCCGTTGTGGAGCACAAGCTCCGGACGCGCAGGCTCAGCGGCCATGGCTCACGGGCCCAGCCGCTCCACGGCATGTGGGATCTTCCCGGACCGGGGCACGCACCCGTGTCCCCTGCATTGGCAGGCGGACTCTCAACCACTGTGCCACAAGGGAATCCCAACACTGGGCAAGATTTTAAAGGCAGTCAGAACCACTTGGATTATTTCTGTTAATTTAGACTTTTTTATCCACTACCTGATAAGGTTTGGAAAACTTAAGGTATATTTTTAAGAATGTTTAATTTACAATTTGTATGAGCATACTTTCCTCTTAAACATGTTCCTCATTCTAAATTGCTCAACACGTTTTCACAAACTTCCAGAATTCATAGTATTTTTCAAGGGGTAACAGACACTCGTCAAAACATAAATTCTCTTCTTCCAGTTTTGGTGGGGTTAGAGATTTTGATTTGTTATAACCCATCCTCCTGCTCCTTGTTTGATGGAATAGACTGAGATTATGTTTATTTGTTCCTTTTTAAGCATTCCAATGAAAATATAAGAAAAAATAATAATGACTAAGTTATGTCTGATGGTATATTCATGTATGAATTAAGAATAGATGGTGAAATCCTTTTTTTCTAAAAGAAATTTGATCTACATAACTTAGTGTGAAAGAAAATCACAGTTTCACACTGCTGACTTTACTACTGAAGATTTTGATGGGATTTTTTGTGTGTAAAGCAGTTCAAAAGATTAAAAAAAAAAAACAAAACTGCTGCCTGTGATATAATTTCAATCAAAGAGATTGCAAAGAAAGGAAAATAATTGAAAACAAGCATATCAAGAAATAAGATATGGTGATACCCATCAGTTTTGTGTGTGTAGTTTTAATTACGAGTAAACTCCAATACCAACAGAATACTAGCAAGGTACTTTGTGCTGAGGAAACAGAGTCAAAGAAATCGCCTATAGACTTAGTGTCATGGAAACAAAGAATTTTAGAGCTGGAACTTTCCTCAGAGACTACCTAGCACAATCCCCTCATTTTATCCATGAGGAAATTTAAGTCCACAGAGGCAATGTGATTGCTTATGGTTTTATGACTATTAATGTCAGAGAGAAGGAATAAAAATGGATCTACTCTTTACTTGAGAAATTGTACTAACCCCACAAGTCAGTATGTTTGCCTCCTTCTCTCTCTTAAACAGATGAGAAAGTGAGAGTCAGAAATATGTGCTAGAGTCAAATTGCAATGACAAGGCTGTATGACTTTTTTTTTTTTTTCCCTCTCAGCCATAGTTGGAAGTATCTAAATAAAAATGTCAATTCCTGAAAATTCTCTTTCTATATGAGAGGGACTCAGACATGGATAGTGTGACTTGAAGATCAGTCCATAAAGTATAGTGCCATAGATTATAAACTTGGCACTAAGTTGTCCTGGAACACTGCAAGAAACTCACAGAACCTTGGTGAAATATTTAAAATTTTTGAAGTATCCCTCCACGCAGTATATGTTGAATACCATGCAAACTGCTAGCTTGATATAGTTCACAGTTTTAACATTAGGTTATTTTCCTTTTGATGGTGTCATATTTTTGCAAAACTGGGAGTTGGCAATTGTGATAAAAAGAAAGTCTCAAGCAAAAACAATGTGTCACAGGAAATTAAGATCGTGGTATCAGATGAGATTACACTAAGTGTATGGTATACAGCAGGCATAGTCATCTCACTTATGTAATTGTATTTAGAAATAAAATAAATAATTTTTCTTCTGATTTCTATATATGACTTTTTTTTCAAATGCTTATTAAGTTGTTTGGGCCTAACTACTTAGTAAATGAAACTGTTAGGTATTTATTTCATCATGAAATAATATTGGAACACCAAGGGAACCATAAACTGAGAACCTCTGAGAACCACATAGATGCCTTTCTTCTCTGAGCAGATCAAGTGTCCACCCACAAGTGAAGCTGGGGACCTGGAAACTGCCGTCTGTGAGGAAATGTAGAACAAAAAGAAGTAATACTTCTTAACACTAAAAATGATTTTTTATTGTAAATATGTATTTCCACAGCTCACTATATATGGTACTATTCTTGGAATTAAGGAAGTCAGACTACTGAATGCAATATTCTCTGATGTAAATAAGCCCAATATATACACAACCTACTCCATTCTTTCATCAACCAGGTCCTGCTACATTTTGTCCTGCCCCACTGGCTCCACTGTACAGGAAATACTATCCTACAGCTTTTGTATAGTAGCTTTCTCTAAACCTTTTGTTCAGTTTCTTTATAAAGTAAGATTACACAATTCATGTTATTCAGTGATGTCAGATAACCTAAAATAGCAAATTAATTTATTTTAAAGAGTGAATTATACTTTAGGACTTTTTATAATCTTCTATGAAAAAAATTCTCTGAACATTAAGAATTTCTAAAGCTAATAATAGCATTTGGTTTATGATTACAAGGCCACTTTAAAACATGAATTTTCTACATGAAGATTTACTGAGAGCAACAAACATTTTGAGGAATATAGAACTTCATTAGAGGCAACTTATTTCTAGAAAGTTACTTTACAAGCTAAAACTAAAGAAATTATAACCAAGTTAATTTTTAGAACTCTCTAATCCATCCTTTGTCTACACTTCTGCAAGATTTTTTTGGTTTGTTTTATTGTTCAAAGAAGAAACAATCACTCAAACCCTGGAGGGTGAAATCAGAGGAGTAAATTAAGAGAAAGAACTCCTTAGCCATTTAAACCTGAGGTCAAGGCATACTTTAGAGGCCTTAATGTTTCTCTAGTTCCAGTTGCCTGTCAAATCTTCAGATAAGTCTTGAATCAATTCAATTCTACAATCAATTCAATCAATTCACTCATCAGTATGTTTCAGTGTGTACTGAGAAAAAATTATAATATTACTCCGTAATTACTTGTAGACACTTGTACATTTTAATTTTTCCTTAACATATTTTTATGTGAAATAAAGGTGATTTTATGTCTGTCTTTGGGGAGTTCACATGCTGATAGAGAGGCTGGAGGTTTGATCATAGGAACCTGACTTACCACAAAACAAAACAAAAAAACACACAGTACAACAAGGGTACAATAAGAGAATCCTGAGTAGTGTTGAGTAAAGTCAACTAATGGTTTATAAGGGAGAAGACTCTAGAAGTTTGCCAACTAAGAATTGTTAACCATTACCTATGTAATTGTAATATAGGTATTTGGGTAGAATCATTGGGCAGTATACCTCTACGTAGTTCTGATGTAGAAATATGATTTTTTTGTTCCTGTAAAAAAATGCAAAACTGTCAAAATCTTTTTATTTTTTTGTATATATTCTAGATAGAAATACTGGTACACCAGGGAAGTTCCAGATGCAAGACCAGCACGTGGTACACTGTACATGACACACTAATGCTTATCATTTCCAGAAATGAAAACCTTTTCTAAATCTAAGAAGCACAACATATGTCAATACAGAGACAGAAAGGAGCACTACCTTCAAAAGGACAACATGTGACACAGATGTAGTGAGTCTGACTGCTTTATAGATGGCTTGAGAATAATATGGTGACACTATGGAAATCAATTTGCCAATATGTAGCAGGAGCATTTAAATAGTAATTCCTATTGATCCAATGATTTCACAACTATGAATCTCTCCTCAAGGAAACAAGAAACAAAAACAGAAATATAGATCAATGGAACAGGATAGAAAGCCCAGAAATAAACCCACACACCTATGGTCAATTAACCTACAACAAAGGAGGCAAGAATATACAATGGAGAAAAGACAGTCTCTTCAATAAGAAGTGCTGGGAAAACTGGACAGTTACATGTAAAAGAATGAAATTAGAACATTCTCTAACACCATACACAAAAATAAACTCAAAATGGGTTAAAGACCTAAATGTAAAACTGGATACTATAAAACTCCTAGAGGAAAACATAAGAACAGTCTTTGACATAAATCACAGCAATATCTTTTTGGATCAGTCTCCTAGAATAATGAAAATAAAAACAAAAATAAACAAATGAGATCTAATTAAACTTAAAAGCTTCTGCACAGCAAAGAAAACCAACAAAATGAAAAGACAACCCATAGAATGGGAGAAAATATTTGCAAATGATGCAACAAACAAGGCGCTAATATCCAAAATATACAAACAACATACACAACTCAATATCAAAAAAAGAAACAATCAAAAAATAGGCTGAAGACCTAAATAGACATTTCTTCAAAGAAGACATACAGATGGCCAAAAGGTACATGAAAAGATGCTCAACATGGCTAATTATTAAAGAAACACAAATCAGAACTACAACGAGGTATCACCTCACACCAGTCAGAATGACCATCAACAAAAAGTCCTCAAATAGGGCTTCCCTGGTGGCACAGTGGTTGAGAGTCTGCCTGCCGATGCAGGGGACACGGGTTCGTGCCCCGGTCTGGGAAGATCCCACATGCCGTGGAGCGGCTGGGCCCGTGAGCCATGGCCACTGAGCCTGCACGTCTGGAGCCTGTGCTCCGCAACGGAAGAGGCCACGACAGTGAGAGGCTCACGTACTGCAAAAAAAA
>NW_020185328.1:12859523-12928240 GCF_003031525.2 Neophocaena asiaeorientalis asiaeorientalis
AAAAAAAAAAAAAAAAAAGTCTTCAAATAATAAATGCTGGAGAGGGTGTGGAGAAAAAGAAACCTTCCTACACTGTTGGTGGGAAGGTAAATTGGTACAGCCACTGTGGAGAACAGTATGGAGGTTCCTTAAAAAACTAAAACAGAGCTATCATATGATCCTCCAATCCCACTCCTGGGCGTATATCCAGAAAAAAGCATAATTCGAAAAGACACATGCACCCCAATGTTCAATGCAGCACTATTTACAATAGCCAGGACATGAAAACAACCTAAATGTCCATTGACAGATGAATGGATAAAGAAGATGTGGTATATGCATGCAATGGAATATTACTCAGCCGTAAAAAAGAATGAAATAATGCTATTTGCAGCAACACAGATGGACCTAGAAATTATCATACTAAGTGAAGTAAGCCAGAGAAAGACAAATATTATACATGGAATCTTAAAAAATGATACAAATCAACTTACACACAAAACAGAAATAGATCCACAGACATAAAAAATAAACTTATGGTTACCAAAGGGGATGTGAGGGGTAAATTAGGAGTTTGAGACTAACATATACACATTATTATTTATAAAATAGGTAACCAACAAGGGCCTACTGTGTAGCACAGGGAACTCTGCTCAGTATTTTGTAATAACCTATAAGGGAAAAGAATCTGAAAAAGTGTGTATATATATATATATATATATATACACACACACACATGTGTATCTATATATACACATATATATATACATATATATGTATAACTGAATTACTTTGTTGTATACCTGAAACTAACACAGTATTGTAAATCAACTATACTCCACTTTAAAAAAATAGGCAACAAGCAGAAATTTTAAATAAAAAGACACCTTCCAAAGATGTGCTTTGCCACTTTATATATAATAGCAAAAACTAAATATCACCTGTTAAATATTATGAAAAGCATTAATAAAATATATTATAACTTCTGATAAAATACTAAATGGTCTAAAATATTTATAAAGAATAATAGCTTATTCTTATACAACACTAATTATATGGCAGAAATTGAATACTTTACTTATAGCTAGTAACCGGCAAAGCCAGGAGTGAAACCTAGGAAGACGGGCTTCAGAGTCTATATTCTAATTACTACATGCAGTGTCATTAGAAAGTGCTTGTGATATAAAGCTACATGAATAGTTGTTTTGTTTTTTTTTAAAGGCAGGATAGTAACCTGCATTCCAGGATTACCTTGTGATACAAAAAATATGTAAAGGAAAGACTGAAAAGTATTGTACAAAGAGATACTAGTTTATTATGAAAGATCACTTTTCTGTTTCTTTATATATTTTCTACTTTTTCTCAGTTTCTAAAATAACTTTCTTGTGAATATTTTTAATATTTTAGAAGGCTATTTATACCTTAAAATGATAGGAAGATGAATCTGATATAACAAACAATCTCAATAGGACACCTCCTATTGCTATGTATCATAGATTTGACATACCTCAAACAAAGTCAGTAGTTTCTCTAATTTTAAAAATTGTTATAATCCTATATTTGCCTATAGATGTGATGTATCAGTCAAATGTCTTAAAATAAAATATAATTAATGTGCACTTTGTGAAGCAAGTGGAATTAAAATGCCAGAAACTTAAATGCAGTATTAAAATGTTAAACATAGGAAAAAAATGTCCTGATAGAAAATGCAGTAAATTTCGTGTTTATTACTAAATTTGACAGAGTATGAAGGGGCAGAAACAATGAAGAGCAGGGTAGTTTTCCTTTCATGCCTACCTGATCTGCTGAATGAGAATACAACTGTGGAAATTTGGGAGGGATAAAGAAGAGAAGGAAATAGCCAGGAGGGAAAAGAGAATGCTTAGGACATGCCTAAGAATTAGAACTGAGAGAGAAAGAGATTGGAAGAAGAAAAGCTGTAAAGGAAATCAGTGGGAAACAATTGGAAATAGCCCATACTTTGGAGGTATATTGAAGCTCAGTATAATAAAGAAATTCCAGGTTAGCCTTATCTAGTGGTTATCTCAGTGAAAAAGGTCAAAACAGGCAGAAATCTAAGCCTGCTTTTATGACCATAGTTAATTTGCTCTCCTAAAATCTATGCAGTCTCAGACGCATTCATTACAATGATCATCTGTCAGCAGCAAATCTTTAAACATATATTATAAGACCTTCAAATGTTAGGTACTAATTAACATAACAACATACCATCTTTCATAGGTAAACCCTTTTTCTGAATGATTTTAATTGACAGTACTCAATCATTTTCAAATAAACATTTATGAAAGAGCAGAAGCAGCGGTTTAACATGCCATTTAAAAAAACTGACAGTAACTTGGGAAAAGAAAACTAGATTTTTGTGTGTGTGAAACCTAAATGCTTACTCTAAGCAATATGGCATGTTTAGCTGATTCAGCAATACCTTCACCATCTCTTTGTCAATTTAGTCCCAGAATACATCTTTGCTTAGACATTTTAGTTGGATGTTGCAAAAGGTTACTGTAACAGTGTTCATTTATAAATAATTAATGATATAATAAAGAGGCCTGAATTTGACTACATAGCCACTGAATAAATAAGAACAAAGCAAATTAGCAGGAATACAATTTGATTTTCACAGTACAGTGGGAGCTAGGTTTTTAGTTTGATCGATGGCTTTATGAAAATGCTTCTATTTATTTTTTGTGTTACTTAATTTAATCACTATGCTGAAGTAGCTGAAAGGTAAAACCTCATAGAACATCCTTTGTGAATTAATATAAATTTCATTTTAACTAAGGTTTTGTTAAAAATCCTTATTTAGCACTGATTTTGCCTTTAAGGAGGTGATTTAAAAATTAGGTTTGTAACTGAACAAAGTTTAGACAGCCAACATCTTGAGATTAGCAAGGGCAAAATGTACAAAGAAAACCCCCAAATCCTCTGAGATAAGAAGCATAGGAAGCACAGTCTTGGTTCTTGATCATTTTGTTTTAACTAGACTGGCAATCACCAGGTTCGGCAAGCACTGAGTAGTCTGAAAATTTTGAAACGGATTCAGCTCTGTAAATCACATGACTTGCCTTCTTAACTGCTGGACCTCTGTTTTCTTCTCTTTCCTAAGAAATGAAGTGTGGATAATTGAAAGTCAATAGTTTAAAGTTTTTATACTATGTGCTATAACTGTCCAATGGCACTCATTTTATTTGATTTTTCTGTTAATGTTTGGATGCCCTCCCATCTCACCCTCAGCATTCTCTTTACTGATTTTGTCTTTAAAAAAAATTACTGTCTGAAGTTATAACAAACTTTCTAGAACATGACAATGGTGCTAGTTGTCCAATCATTAGGTATTAGTGGTTGAGACCAAAAAAAAAAGCAATACTAAAAATAGACAAACAGATAAAATCCTGCTGAATATGTGTTCCAGCAGTAGGAAAATTGTATAACAAATTAAATAAATAAGCTCATGCAAAATACATGGTTCAACAAGAAAGAATTTGATTTCCATCTGAAATCTGTGAAATTGGAAATCAAGCTGCCAATCATATCTAAGAAACGATTTAAAGTTATATGGTGGAAAGAACAAAAGAACTTAGTAGAATTTTATTTTGGACTGGACATATTTTCGGAGTCTACATATTGCAAGACATTTTATATTAAGAAGTTAAGACACAGCTACTACGCAAGCATTTAAGGCAATCATTCCAGACACTTCAGATGCACTGCTGAATACGGAATTATCTTTATGATAATTTTAATCTTTGGATAATTTTAATCCAAAATTCCTGTTGAAAACTGTACTGTTCTCAGTGATTTGGATTGATATTAATGCTTTATCTCAAACAAGGGAATAAATTATAGTCTTCTGCATAGATACAAAGAATTTACCAACAAGATTTGTTTAATTTCCTTCCACATATGAGAGAAGCTTACGTGTATTTCTTTTTATCTATCTAAATTGTGAATTATTTGCTTACTGTATAATATTAGTATGCTGAAAGATATGTGTTTATTTGTAAGATGATAATACAGCCTTTGGCATCTATTACTAAGTTCACATTAGCTTTGTAGCTACGTCTTTAAGAGATTCTACTACCCACACAGAATTGGCTTTAGCCATCCCCTCCCTGGGGTCTTGAAGAACTTCCTGTTAATGAACTATACTGCTTCCATCCACCATTACTTTGCTGTTGAAAAGCTTTTCCTAAACGTCACATCGAAATCCACAAATTCTATATCTACAAACACAGAGATTTCACATGCTGCAAGTATAAGTATGCAATTTTTAAACTTTATTCTAGAATTTATCAATAATTTTATTGGACCATAACATTCAATTCAAGGCAGCATTCTTAGAATTTGAGCAATATATGTTCATTTTAGTAGATATAGTTTGGAGAGACACTCCATTCACTCAATATTTTCCTTTTCTTCCCATGCGTAAAATCCAGATGTTATTAACAATTTACAAAAAAAAAATTAGAGATTGGAAGTGACATATGAGATTGCAACATAGATAAATGTTGTTATTACATGGTGACAAATATAGCTTATAAGTCACCAGGGAGCTGACTATTTCAATTTTTCTTTTTCTTTTTTTTTTAATATTTATAGACATACTGGTAGACTATATATAATCATCCTGGAAAACACATCTGTAAAAATAAAATGGCTAAATGTCTCTTGATTAGATATAATTATAAGTTAAACTGTTTTCTGTCATATGAATAAAAAATACTCATGTAAAATTTAGATTCCAAAACTAAACAAGTTTAAAGTACCTTTGTGAGGAACAGTTGCAGTTGTGAATTCCTACTAGTGTGTCAAGGTCTCCTGTTCTTATGTGTTTTCATATTTATTCCAAATTCATTCCTAACTATGAGTTATTACCAGAGATAAAATATTTTGTGATTTTTTATTTATTATTTTAACTTAGCCAAATATTTCAAGACTACTTAGAAAATGAATAAGAAGGAAGCTTCCTTTTTTTCCCTCAAAATATCAGACCTGGAAAAGTAGAAAAAAATATTTCTCACTTCAATCATTTGGATATATTAAACTTAATAATTTGAATGTTCTATCACTTCAAATCAAATAAGTTGTAAAAATATACTAACTTAATAAATCCACCCAATGCATCTCTTTGGGGAGTTACGGAGGCAGAGGTAATGAAAACACTACTAAATTGTTGATTAGAATTAATAAATATGTTTTGTATTAATAATGACCTGAAAAGTGTTCGTCATCCTCTAGATATATACCAAAAACCAGAAAATAAAAACTGGCTAGGAATTAGATTTCCAAATGTCATTTACTAGTAAATATTAAGTGGAGTTTGGGGTTAACTTAGAACTACTAAACAGGTTCAGAATGGCCATCCTAATGAATTCAGGTGTAGTCTACTCTTATTATTGTTTTTTATGACATACTAAGACTGCCCATAGATTGAAATGTCTGATCATAAGAAATACGCTTCTACTATATTTTCAAATTCTTTGAAAATTATATTCATTTAAATCAGCTAGTATCTTTGGAGACTGCTTCATTCTGAGTATAGTGCATATCAATTGACAGCTAACTTGTAGACTTATTTAGAATTTTCTACTTCAATGCTAAGCTGGATATGAATTTATTCATTTTCTCCTCATTCTCTCCCTTTTACAAAACTGTTATCCAATTCCATCCTATAGGCTTTTGATTAGCACAATGCAGTTGACTTACCAAAACATAGCCAAGTGAGAGATGGATTAATATGTCAACTATAATTGACAACTGGATGTCTAGTACCAGTTTGGTATAATTCCATGGGGTTTCACGACTTCTAGTTGAATACTTTCAGTCAGGAAAAAAAATGTTTCAGTAAAGTTAATATTTCAAATATTCCTGCATACTTATACAACACATTAAAGGCTAAAATCATTTGGTATTATCCCAATGTGTTAGATAGTTTTAAACCTAATACTATGTAATGAGTATACTACACTTGCTCATTTTCCAGTATGGAAGGAGACAAGGGAAGAAAAACACTTTGTAAATGCACAGACCAGTATAAAATGCCTGACATATAGGATTATGAACTTCAGTGGGCTACATGTCTTTCAGCAGGCCCGGAGGATTCTAGCTGAACTTTACTTCCAATTAGTATGGTGAGGAAAGAACTCAAAAAAAATAAATAAATAAATAAATAAATAAATAAATAAATAAATAAATAAATATATATATATATATACAACTAATATTTCCTAAGTGACCCAGAGGCTGATGTTTCCATTTTTACAGTTCACTTACCTGAAAAATGAGACTGAGAAAGCATACATCAAACGATTGTGAGAGTAAGTTAATGCGTGATTGTGCAAAACCAGGGTAGTCACATACATATCTAATAGAGAATGTTAAAATACACAAAGTGATCAGAGAATATACCTGCAAAGGTCAGCGGATATGTACAGAATTCTTTTGCAGTAGCAGCTACTACAGTGACCACAAAGTATATTCTAGAAAGCAAAACATGGATTACCCTTAAGCTTACACAGGAGACTAAATTCAGGGGAAACTGCATTCCCTAGGTCCTACTCTCAAAAGAGACAACAGTACAGCCAGGCTCTGAGGTTAAGGCACTGTATATATGGTTTTAGGAATCATTTCCAGCCAGATTTTTCAAAGAGCCCATTTAAAGAAATCTGTGAGGAGCAATGACAGTCAAAATTGTTCCTACAGAGAAATAGAATTATTTGCAGAAGTATGGTAGAAGCAACTAGCACAAATGAAAATGAAGGGTTTGAACAGTCCCTGTAGTTTGCTGCCTCCATTACAGTTTCATTCCATCGTCAGATGGTCAACGTATTCACGGAAAACACGGGTGAACAGCTGTTTGTGACAAGATTGTAGATTGTCCCTTCTAGCTACCTCCTAATTTGCCTTCTAAGATAAAGATGAACAAAATAACTGTAAAGAATAAGCTCTAATTATGATGAGGGAAAATTATTCCTCAAGTTGAAGCATAAGCAATCTCCTTTGTCCAAATAAGCATTATTTTTGCCAAATATTAGATGCCCTGTAACTTTTCTTTCATGTACCTTTCTTTTTTCAGGAAAAAAAAAAAATCTCTATTCTGTGCAAGAGGTTAAACAATAGCCCTTGAATTTTAATGCTTCTTAGCAAGAAGTTTTTCCAGAGCTTACTTCTCTTCCTTATTTTTAAAAGCACTATACTCAAAAGAAAAGGTTTAAGCCTTTATAAAAAGCTTTCAATGTCATATTTGAGAATAAAAATTCTCTTTCCAAATAATATATACAACTTCAACTGAATCAATCTGATCAATATCTTTAAATAACATAAAAATGTACTGTCTTTATAATTTCATCTTTAATAAGGAGAAACTTTATATACACATTAATTCTTTCAGCAGAATTCATTGAACAACTCATTTGAGTAAAATATTCTGCCCAAAAAAGGGAACAAAGATGAATTTGCCCTTCTTACAAGTAGCTCACATTCTTGCTGGGAAGCAAGACATGTACAAATAGACACAATATCATGTCAACACATGTTATTATGGCATCCACATGGTGGTAGAAAATAGTTAAATAGTAAAAACAGAGGCTGCTGTGCCCAGAGAGGTGCAGAATAGTGCTTCTTCACAAGGATCTGCCTAATGGACCATCCCTACCCTGAGAGATCTTCTTTCCGAAAAGCAGCATGACTTTCTCTGGCTGACGAGTGGCAAATAACAGCAGAAAAATAAATTATAAGTAGCTGCCCATCCAAATATACAATTTGTCAAAGACATAAAGACAGCTCAAAAAAAAAAAAAGAAGGTGAAATGCCTCAGAGCCCTGCAAATGGTAACAGCACCTTCATGATCCTATGAAAAGAAATTGGTATTTTACACTATATTGAAGGAAAGTAGCTCCTGTTTTATACAGTGACTGGAAATTCAGTATTTAACCCCTGAGCAGTAATGATGCAGAAACTGGGAACAATCTCTGATTAGTTTTAAAAATCCCAATACAAAAAAAAAACAAAAACAAAAAAAACAGACTTCTCTAGCTTAGATGGCTATGGAATAAGTACCTCATAGGGTTTAAAAAAAGAAAAAAAAGGAGACTTGATTATTAAGGAAAAGAAATGCTCTAAATCAGATCAAGTCAAAGACAGTTTCTTGAGCCACACTGGCTAAGCATTTCAAAGCTTAAGTGAAGGGGAATGGTACTGATGAACCTAGTGGCTGGGCAGAAATAAAGACGCAGACATAGAGAATGGACTTGAGGACATGGCGGGGGAGGAGGGTGAGAGGGGGAAGCTGGGGCGAAGTGAGAGAAGCATTGACATATATACACTACCAAATATAAAATAGATAGCTAGTGGGAAGCAGCTGCATAGCACAGGGGGCTCAGCTTGGTGCTTTGTGACCACCTAGAAGGGTGGGATAAGGAGGGTGCGAGGGAGGGGATAAGGGGATATATGTATGCCTATGGCTGATTCACTTTGTTGTACAATAGAAGCTAACACAGCATTGTGAGGCAATTATACTCCAGTAAAGATATATTAAAAAAATAATTAAAATATCTGAAGGGTTAATAAAAAGAAAATAATACAAGAATTTTGCTACTTATATTTATGGTTTGCTAGGTGTATTATCATGATTGAATAAAGAAGCCATGGATGTACTTTTTGTGTTTCATAGTATGTGTTTAATCAGTCTGTGCTATTCCCTTCTTCACACTAATTTTTTCTGGATTAATGAATCTCTTGTTACTCTTATGGATAGAAAGCTGAATAAGATAGACCTTAGTTCTTGGTGCACAAATGGGGAAAGGCATAAATCTAAGAAAACACACTGTAGTATTGTTGGCTATAACAAACAACTGGAACAGCCTAAATCCCAATAAAAATAACAAATGAGTAATTTATGACTACCCATGCAGGCATTAAAAGTTTAAGGTAAATGGTATAAGATATAAAGGTATAAGGCTGTTTTGATACACAAAGAGGATCACAATTGAATAAAATCAAGCTGCATATTGAAAAGACAGTATTTTCTTTAAAAAAAAAAAAAGACTAGCTGACTATATATATATGAGAAGATACGCAGAGAAAAAAAAAGAACTTACATCAGGCTGTTTAAAGTGTTTACTTTTGAATCAGGGAACTGAGGCAATTGAATAGTTATCTACCCTCTCTACATAGTTTCTCCATATATTTATTGTGTACAACTTCAGTGTTTATATTCTTCTTACAAAAACGTTATTTCTGACATTTAAAAGCTATTTACCAAAAAATAAGTAAACTGTGTCTCCAAAATGAGCAGAGTAGTTGTGAAGGATCTCCTAAAGAATGTGGCTTAGACATGGCTATCCGTGTCACCTGTGCTATATCCCACACTCAATAAAGATAAGACAAGGAGTGTGTGAGAGCACGAATAAGAGTAGCCAACTTGGAGCAATTAGCTGGTGGATGAAGTAGGAAGGGCAGAGAAGGGTCAGGAAACTGGGGAAGAACTCTCAGAGGAGAAAACTTCCTAAAAAGGGAACGAGGGCCTGAGTCAAGCTCATCAAGAAGAGAAGGTTGGAAAACACATTCCAGGCTGATTAAATAGTACTAAAAAGAGCATGGAGGTGTGAGACTTGGTGATGCGTTCGGAGAACAGTGAACAATATAGTTGCATAATGGGGTGGGTGGAGATAATAGTGAAAAACAAGACAAGCAGAATAAATTAGGATCAGACTATAAATGTGTGAAGGATCCTAGAGGCCATGTTATATAGATTTGGAAAGTTTTTAAGTAAGACAGGCACAGACTTATATTTTTGAAGGTTATACTATTGGCAAGTGGGAAAAAGAACTAGAGCAGGGGAACATTCCTAGATTTTAAAACATTTTAATTTGAAGATGAGGAGGCCTTTTTGGAGGAGATGTTCAATACAGGATGGAGGCAATATGTCCCAGGCTTGGATGGAAATGTTTTTAAACATATGTTTTATCATTAATATCATGGAGCGTATGTTCAAAATCCTATATACAGCATATTCTTGGCTTATCACCAAAGATTATTTATTAAGCACCCACCTGCATATGAAATTATAGCAGTCTAAATCCCTTGCAAATGTCAAATGTATGTTTTAATGTGTGTGCCACATAATACGCATAAAGCACTGTAACTTCTCTTCAACCCCCTCCAGTACTGTCTTGAATCTCAAGAATATCACATATATTAAACTTCAATGAACAAAGAAACAGTTTGAGAATTTTTCTATATAATTCAATTTAATAAGAATGCATGTTGTGGAGGCAGAGGTGAAAAGATGAACAGAAAATAGAGAATATGCTTCCTAGTTTAACGAAAGTTATAATGTAAGTGGAGAGGGAAAAAAAAAATCTTATAGATGTGAAATGGTTGGTTCCTAAGGCAACATTTGAGCATGTATACAATGATAAAGTGCATACTGTGAAAGCACTGAAGGGATCCTTGGTCAGGAAAAGCTCACCATGAGCTGGTTAGTTAGATAAGGAGGTGAGTTTAACACTTTTACTAATAAAATATATCTAAAATCGCTAACAATTTAAAAAGCAGAAAACGTAGAATGGCCTTTCAATTGCTACCCAGATTTGTAGCTCAATGTGACCTTGTAGAATTGTTAACCTTTAGCATTGAACCCTGGTATAATTCAGGAATATGAACATGCTTTTGAACACTATGTAGCTTAGCTTAAATTTAATTAATTTCTTATATTTCAAAAACAATGCAATAAGTAAGTTGTATTTGGTTTACTTATATTTTCCATTTATCAACCTGCCTTAAGATTATTGTTTCCTACAGTCATGGCAGAATGAGAGCTGGAATGGTGGTGGAGATGAAACATACAAGGGAGGGAGGCAGACAAAACCCTTCTAATTGTATCATTCTGCTCATCGACACACCTCCTCTTTCACCTACTTTATTGAGTATTCCTTGCACTATTGATCTAGTATTTATGATTAATGTATAATGTTATACATATGTTTAAAAAGTACACAGTTATGGGCCCAAAATACACCTGTGCCTACAAGGTTCCTGCAGGTTAATGTCTTCTGCTAGGGAAAATGGCCTCATTTGCATTGACTTTCAATGAGATCCTGCAGGCAAACACCTGAAGCCAATCATTTGCAGATACCTGCCTGCAGGCATAAGTGTGCTATCAGAGAGCCTGTATACCCTATGTCTATAGTGTTTAGCTTATTTGGCTGTGGATAACTTAAAATTTGGTCCATTGAGCCAATAGACAGTGACTGCGCATCCTTGTGGAAACTAATCTGCATTTGGAATGCATGGAGAGGGCATGGTCAGTGATAGAAATAAACCTGATGATAGAAAAGGTGTTTGGTCTCTAAAAGAAAGAAAAGTAATAAGTAATCTTATTTATTTATAACTCCTAATATGAAGGAGTTATACATATGAAAGCAATGAAGTAAAAATAAATTGCAACATAGTTGAGGTGTCAATAATAATTATAGGGAATTTAGAGAAGAGCAATCAAATGTTTGATTTACAAAGGAATATATTATCAGTGTCTTCCAATAATAGGAGATTTAAGTGTTGCTTTGTATCATATTTATTTTCCAATAAATATGTTTTGAAAATTTTCTTGGCCAAGTCACAAAAGTTTATTCAGGCATATATTTATTTTGCAAATATTTATTGTTTACTGCATGATATGCTTAGGGAGGGACATTTCCTAATATAAAAATAAATAAGAAACCTATTAAGGAGGAAATAAGGAATAAAAATAACCATAGTACAATGTGACTGGCTCCTATACTATAGACCTATAGTTATTTTTGATAACTCATTGGACGGAGTGATTACTTCTTTGCCAGCTCCTTTTCTTGCCAATGTGATTTAGTCCTTGAAGCCCCCTCTTCTCTGCCTATACTCTCTCTCAAGCTACTATCAAGCAGTCTCTCAGCTTTTAAGGGTCATCAATGCACTAATGACTACCAATCTCCAAATACATGTATCCAACTACCTACCTGACATTTCCACCGATATGTCTAGTAGGCATCTCAAGATTATTATGGTCAAAACACAACTCTTGATATATGACCTCTCCACACACAACCTGCTCCTACCTTAGTCAAATGCATTCATCCTGTGGCTCAGGCTAAAAATTTGTCTTTTGCTCCTATCTCTTCCTTACATTCCATATCCAATATATTAGCAAGTACTATAGCCTCTAACTTTTAATTTTATCCTGAATTTGGTTAGTTTCCATAACATTCACTCTTCTCACTTTAGTTTAAGCCTCCATCATCTTTCATGTACCTACTCAATCTCTCAACTGGCCTCCTGGCTTCCATTCCTGACCCTTTAATCTATCTCCCACTTGGGAGCCAAGTGACCTTTCTCAATCTTAAAACAAGATTATATCACTTCTTGTCTTAAAATTTTCATTGGCTTCCAGTCATACAAAGTTTAAACCCAATGCCATGACCTTACAATGCCCTGCTTCTGGCTTCTGTCTCACTCTCTGCACTCATCTCCCACTTCTGTCCTCCTCATTCCTTCTGTTTTTACTACTCTTGTCTTTTTGTGCTGACCTAGATGTTTTACTCTTGCTGTTACCCTTGCCAGGCAAACTCTTCTCATAGATGTCATATGATTCACTCCATCATTGCATTGAACATTTTCTGAACTATCCCTTCCCCATAGATGCTTTCCGGACCACCTACCTAAGAAAATCCACTCATATTCTCTTTCCTGCATTAGTTTTCTTCATGTAACACAGCCTTTCCTTTAAAATTATCTATTTACTTTTATATTTTTATTGCCTCTTCCAAAGGCAGTAAGCTTCATGAGGGCAAGGACTTGTTTCTTATTTTCACTGCTGTTTCCATAAGCTTAGAAATGTACTTAAAACATTGTGACTATCCAATAAACATTATTAGAATGAATGAATGAAAGAGGAGTTGGTACTTGATTTTGATCAGAAAGAATGAATAAATATATCGCATGAGTAAAGGACATTCCAGAAAGGGATGGTAAGTAAAAGTTTGGAGATGTAAACAGCATGGGGCATGCACAAATGGTTAATAGTTTCCTGTGGGTGGAGTACTCTTGGAATCATGATAAAGATTCAGATACTTGTGTAAATTCCATTCACACATGGACCCTGACCCAAAGAAAAAGCAGCAAATGGATAGAATTAAAACCTGATTATTAGCCTTTATAATGTTTCATATTATTTCTGCAATTTGTAAAATAAATGTTATTAAAGGACAAGGAAAGTGATTCCACCAAACCCTTGATGAAGTACACTCTTTCAAGTGTTCATAATTTGTCTCTAAATGTCATTGACAGTATCATGATGCATATGTAAAAGTGGGACTAAACCCCCGGAGTGACGTGTAACCCTTGTGCCAATAGATACAGGTTTGGCCAGGGACACTCATATTTAAGACTCGTCATATTTTGTGGCTTAGTCTCTTCATCTCTCTGGCTGAATGGAGCCTTACCTCAAACAGAGTCACCTGATGTTGTCTTGTTACGTGCCAGGTGAATCTGTCTACTGCTGTCAAGTTCGGGACTGTGTATAGCTGTGTTGCAGCATGTTAACATCCTCCTGTCCACCCAGTCCACGTTTACTTCAGAGCAATGCCTCTGCCCTCAATTATTTGGAGCTTTATAGTCATCCAATACTAATAATACTTTATTAGTGGCATAATAAACAGGATACAGAGTGCAGAGTGTCCAGCTGGTCACAGCTTGTGGATCACTTAATCTTTCTCCTTGTTTTCATATCTGACTTATGAATGAATTTGACATAGCGGTCTGTCACAAGACCTGTAGCTTGATGATTATCTGGACATGCTCTTTGGTTACCTTTAGAAAAACACCCTTTAAGGTGTGATGATGGAGAGTCCTATGCACCAAGCTCATAGGTCAACAAGGTTAAAATTAATATGCTGAGTCCTAATGAAGAAATGATTTCTAGAAGAGGCTGATATTTAGAAAAATATTAAATATGAGAACTTAAACCCTGCTACAGCAGATAACTTGCCTTTCTTGATTGATGCTATATTTCTAGCACTTGGCCTGTCTTGAAATTTTGAATAAACATTTTAATTAGCTAATCTAGTTCTCCCCATTAGGCAGTAAGTTCATGGAGGGTAGGGTAGGACCTTTGTCTAAAATAAAGTAGACCATCACAGGACTATTTGATATAACTCTCTGTGATGATGAAAATGATTTGTAATTCTGTGCTGTCCCACGCGGTAGTCACTAGACTTGTATGGCTAGTAAGAACATGAAATTTAGTTAGCACAAATGAAGAACTGAATTTTTAACTGTTAAAAATGTTATTTTATATAAAAATAGCCACCTATGACTAGTGGTTAATGTGTTGGACAGCACAGATCTGGAGTATTCAGAGTAACATGACCTTTTATCTTTTAATATATAGTACATGTATTTTAAGTTGTCAGAAAACCCTTTCATTATTTGAAACATACACACACATAAAACAGGACTGAGACCGTTTGGAACTGGCCATGCCTATTTATGGGCAAGATACCTGGAAAAGATTTTTTCGAAATGTTCCGAAATGTTTTGCTTGAATTTCCTGTTAACAACAATACCCCTTGGTATCCAAAAGAACTTACTGAAATGGAAATCATAAATTTTGAAGTTAGTACAAAATAAAGTCATTAATAAAATCATTAAACTATCAAAACTCCTAGGTTATAAAGCATTAGAAGCAAACAATGTACACCTAATATTTTCTCTCTTCATTGCTTGTGTGAAGAGGATGGCAAGGAGGATTGTCTATAATTTTCCTTCTTGACAAAAAGAAAATTCTCACAGACACTTGAATGGTGATGTGTTCCTACTTTCTTCTATTAATCCATTCATTTTAAGATGAAGAGAATAAGGGAAGGAGTGTTTTCTAACCATTCTCTAATTTTCATTAAACTGAATGAAGACAGTATGTTTATTAAGTTGCTAGAAACTTTCTCACAGTGGCTTTTGCAGCTGTGCAAACTAGCCCCCCACTCTCTTCCCCACTGACAACTTCATTTTAAATAAAAGTTATGACTTGTTCTCCCTGAGTTCTCTCTTCCCTTTCTGTAAATCCCAAATTACCTTCCACTTTCACCCTGGGTCACAAAGAATTTTTACTGGAAAACTAAGTAAAAAGCATGGTATTCATGAATTGCTTTGCGTGTCTGCCACTTTGTGTAAAGAACTAATAAAGACTTCCTAGGATCACTCTGGAGAACTTTATGCTGTTTCATGTCTGTGGCAGGAGTTTCTCTAGCAAATTTCACCTTAATGGGAAAAACATGAAGAATATATAAACTACATGTGGACAAGAAGTAGCAGAATATTTACTGGATTTGTGTTTAACCAGGTATTTAATAGTCATACAACACACAACATACCTGAAGCATGTGACAGTCATCATCATCCTTTATAGACAAATTTTAATTACAACTTTGATTTTTGTTTCAATTCACTAGGGTTAAATTGTCTATATCGACCTTCAGATACAGATGTTTCAAATTTATTTTTCTTAAAAACATTTTATTTTTAGAAAAGTTTTACTTATACACATATGCAGTTTTTGTGCAGCAAAAATTACTGTAGAAGAGTAATGCTTAGAACAATTTGGAACAATTAAACAAATCATTCTCCATATTTTATCCTGGTTCTTTGCCAAACGTATAATTTCCACTAACATCTCAATGTGTATGAGTCACAAACTCTACCCCTGACTTTTCCACTAAGTTCTCGTCCAGCAGTTCACTAGACTATGAAAACAGGACCATCTCTTATTCACCATTTATTTTTAAGGCCCCAGTAGAATGCTCATGGTCAGGGATCAGTATATACAAGAATTAGTGGCTGAGTTTTTAACTGCCTTCTGGAAAATGACAATTAAAACCATCACCCTCCTAATGCCAAATTGCTTCTCTTCCATTTTAATTTCTGTTAGTGAGTCACACTCTTCCAGTCACAGTCCTGAAGTCATCTTCACCTTGATTGATATCTTCATTCCCTTTGCCAGATAGATGTTAAATTCTATCTTTGACAAAATTAAGTCACTTCTTCCATTCATCTTCTAATCTCATTCCCACTGCCAAAATTTTATTTTAGGACTTTATTAATGCTATTGAATGAATTGTGCCCCCCTAAAATTCATATGTTGAAGACCTATCCCAATGTGACCATATTTGGATATGGGGCCCAGGGGTCCATAAGAAGGTAGATAAGGTTAAATGGGATCATACGTAGGGGGCCATGATCCAATATAAGAAGAGACTTTAGAGTAGTCTCCTTCTCAGTGAGGGGTGAAAAAAAGAGAAGAGGTCATGTGAGCACATAGCAAGATGGAAATCACCTACAAGCCAGGAAGAGCGATCTCTATGGAAACCAACTATACTGGTACTCCCCTCTCAGACTTCTGGCCTCCAGAACTATGAGTAACTAAATGTCCGCTGTTTAAGCCGCTCATTCTATGGTATTTTGTTATGGCAACCTGAGCCAAAACGATTACCTTTGCCTGAAATATTACATCAGCTTTTTTACTGGGATTATAACTAGGCCTCTTCTTTATATCACTCTATCTAGGATTCTGTGATCAGATATTCCAAAGAATAGCACAGACTCAAATGTGTCTAATATCTTCTCATTTTTCTAGCATATAGTAATAATAGTGAATAAATCACTGGTTATTACATGCCAGGACTAAGCACTCTACTTGCATTGTTGCACTTCATATTTAGAATCGTATGAAAGATATGATATCTTTAATCCTCAGTTTGCAGAGACTTTTAAGCAATTTGCCCAATATCACAGAGCTAACCAATAATGAGACAGGGCATAAAGCCACAATGTGGCATAAAAAAGGCCATAATGCAACACTGTATTACATAGGTTTGCTTGACTTGGCATGAAAGGGAAGTAGAAACTCAAGTGAAGGCTACTGCAATATTTTGGATAAGTATTGTGTAGATAGTTGGCAGAATGAACAGAATCACAGGCAAAAATCAACTGGATCTGAGGATATATCACAGGCAAAAATCAGCTGGACATATCACAGGGAAAAATATCACATATCACAGGCAAAAATCAACTGGATCTGAGGATACATCGTAAATCATGGATTATAACATGGTCTACAACGACTTGAATGAAAATCTCAACTTTATAAGAAATTACAGTCTTATTTACTTGATTTCTATCAAATGCATCAGAAATATATTGCCTTTTTTCAAATTATAAAACATCACATTTTATGATAGATATCCTGACTCCTTTAAGATTCATCTCAATCTTATTTTTCTAAACATTTACCTTCACTTTAGTCCTTTCCTTGGTATAACTAAGCTTCTACCACCTTTGGTCTTATTTAATACTTTGATAGTTAGAAGATTTCTTTTGCTAATTATACATTTAGAATCTTGTTCCTGTATTTCCCGCTGAATTGTGCTGAATATCTGCCTTAAGACCAGTGCTCAATGACTGTTGATATGAATCATACAATATAGTAACAATCTTTAGTTTTATCATTTGCAAGAATGAATAGCTTTATAAATAATAAATTTGCTTATAAGCTCTTGGAAGAAATGCTTTAATTTTTTTCAATTAAAATTATTAATTTGGTCTAATGTAAATCTATAAGGAATTTGCTGAAGTTGAGGTGTTTACCTTTTAAATTGTTTAATCCCAGAAGGATTCTACTGTTAACATGTATAACAATATCCGTCCCAATTTTTCAAAGAAAAGCTATTATACAACTGCAATGAAAATGATCACATATGTTGTTATTATGGTTAATTACCTTTGAAATTAAGAGACAATGAACATATTTTAGGGTCCACAAAACTTTACGTCTGTCAGGGATTATGAACAGTCATATAGAAATAGAACCTAGGCCAGAGGCCTTTTTTTATTATTTTGTCCAAAAACTATTTTATACTTTTAGCATTTTTTTGTAACTAAGGCTTCAAGTTTTACAGCATTATATAGCACAAATAGTACTAAATGGGATATGTAAAATAACTTTGATCAAAATTAAAATAAAGAGCTAATTTCCTTTAGGAACACTTAGGGAACAATTCGTAGTTCAGAGTATACACCTGCTTTACAAGGAAAATAATTTTTGTCCAATAAATTATTTTATTGATAAAGCTCATAACCAATAAATTTTCAACTAGACAGGAAAGAAATAGCCACATTTCTTTTTGATTGGTGTTACTTCTAGCCACTGAAACTCATACCAGATATTTGTCTCTTATACAACCACTGAAAGATAGTCACTTATAACTCTGTTTTCGAAAATCTACAATACTGACTATAAAACTCAAGAATATCAAGATATGCTACATAAATATGATTACTGAGGAAACTTTTCTAAAGCAAGAAAAAATAGTCCCTACTCCCATTGATACTATTAGTGGCAGTAGTTATTTATAAGAAATATCAGCTGCATTAAACATTCTAATGCTGCCAAAAGCTGTAGACAGAGAGCAAGCCTAACACAGTTTTAAAACAAGAAAAGTAACTTGGAATTTAAGAGCTCAAGAAAACCACAGAGACCACCTGAACCATTCTATGTCATCAGAGCAGAAATTAAGTCTGTCTTTCCATTAGGACTAGAATTTTTTTGGATCTTGCATACGTCATTGTAACATCAGCCCTGGCATGGATCTTAGAACATCATGAATTTTTGAAAAAATTAAATATTTGCTAAATGAATTAATAAAACCAGACAGTTGTTTTGCAGACAGTTGTTTAGAGCAGGTTTAGGTCAAAATCAAAAGGATGGTACACAGATATTATATGTACCTCCTGCCCTGACATATGCATAGCTTTTCCTATTATCAACATCCACCACCAAAGTGGTGCATTTGTTACAATTTATAAACTTACATTGACACATGTTTATTACCCAAACTCCATAGTTTACATTAGGGTTCACTCTTGGTGCTGTATGTTCTAATGGGTTTAGGTGAATTTATAATGACATGTGTCCACCATTATAGTATCAGACAGAATATTTTCACTGCCCTATAAACCCTCTGTGCTCTGCCTACTCATCCCTCCCCACCCCAATTAACCCCTTGATAACCACTGATTTTTTTTTACTATCTCCATAGTTCATCCTTTACAGATTGTTATATAGATGAAATCATACAGTATGTACATTTTCAGATTTGTTTCTTTCACTTAGTAATATGCATGTTTATTACCTGTCTTTTAGTGACTTGATAACTCATTTTCTCTTAACATGAAATACTATCCATTGTCTGAATATACCACATTTTATTTATTCATTAACCTTCTGAAGGACATCTTGGTTGCTTCCAAGTTTTAGCAATTATGAATAAAGTTGCAATAAACATCCATGGCCAGGTTTTTGTGTGGACATATGTTTTCAACCCCTTTGGGTAAATACCAAGAATTGCAATTGCTAGATCATATGAAAAAAGAATGTTTCGTTTTGTAAGAAACCAGCAAACTGTCTTCCAAAGTAGCTGTACCATTTTGCAATCCCACCAGCAATGAATGAGACTGTTATTGCACATTTTCACAAGCATTCGGTGCTGTCAGTGTTCTGGATTTGGGCCATTCTAATAGATGTGTGGTGGTATTTCATTGTTATTTTAATTTGCATTTCTCTGATGACATATGATATGGAGCATCTTTTCATATGCTTATTTGTCATCTGTACATCATCTTTGGTGAAATATCCGTTAAGGTCTTTGGCTCATTTTTTTTTTTTAATTGGGTTGTTTGGTTTCTTATTGACTTTTAAGAGCTTTCTGTATATTTTGGTTAGCAGTCCTTTATCAGATGTGTCTTTTGCAAATATTTTCTCCCAATCTGTGGCTTGTCTTTTCCATTCTCTTGACAATGGCTATCTTAGAGCAGAAATTTATAATTTTAATGACGTCCAGCTTGTCAAGTTTTTCTTTCATGGATTGTGCCTTTGATATTGTATCTAAAAATGTCATTTAGATTTTTTCCTATGTTATCTTTAGGGAGTTTTATAGTTTTGTGTTTTACATGTAGGTCTGTGATTCATTTTAAGTTAATTCTTGTGATGGGAGTAAGGTGTATGTCAAGATTCCTTAGTCCTTAGTGGTTTATTTGTTATTGTTGCTTTTGTTGTTGTTTTTGCATGTGGATTTCCAGATTTTCTAGCACCATTTGTTGAAAAGACTATCCATTGTAATGCCTTTTTGCTCATTTGTCAAAGATTGGTTGACTATATTTATGCAGGTCTATTTCTAGACTATCTATTCTGTTCCATTAATCTGTCTGTCTATTATTTTGCCAATACCACACTCTTGTGGCACTACTGTTGCTTTGTACTAAGCCTGGAAGTCAGGTAGTATCAGACCTCCAATTTTGTTCTTATCTTTCAATATTAGATTGACTATTCTGGGTCTTTTTCCTTTCCACATAAATTTTATAATTAGTCTGTCAGTATCTTCCAGATAACTTGCTGGGATTGCATTAAATCTATAGAAGAAGTTGGGAAGAGCTGACATTTTTACAACCTTGAGTAGTTCCAGCTATGAACATGAAATATCTCTCCATTTATCGATATTTAGTTCTTGATTTCATTTATTGTAGATTTGTAGTTTTCCTTACACAGATCATTTACATATTTTGCTAGATTTATAACTAAATATTTCATTGGGCAGGTTCTAATGCAAATATTATTGTAATTTTAATTTTAAATTTCACTTGTTAATTGCTAGTATATAGGAAAGCAACTTAATTTTATATATTAACCCTCTGTCATGCAACCTTGCTATAATCACTTATTAGTTCCAGGAGGGTTATTGTTTGTTTTCTGTCAATCTGTCAGAGTTTCTATGTAGACAATCATGCCACATGCAAACAAAGACAGTTTTATTTATTTCTTCCCAATCAGTGTACTTTTATTTCCTCTTCTTGTCTTATTACATTTAGCTAGGACTTTCAGTACAATATCCAAAAGCAGGGGTGAAAGTGGACACCCTTGCCTTGTTCCTGATCTTACTGGAAAAGCTTGTCATTTTTCCCCATGAAGGACAATGTTAGAAGTAGGCTTTTTGTATTCAATAGATATGCATTATCAAATTGAGGAAGTTTCTGTCTATTCCTATTTTACTGAGAGTTTTTTTTTTTTAACATAAATGTGTGTTGGGTTTTGTCAAATGTTTTTTCTGCATCTATTGATATAATCATTAATTTTTTTTAGTATACTGATGTGATGGATTACATTAATTGACTCTCAGATGTTAACCTTGCATATCTGGGATAATTTCCACTTGATCATGGTGTATAATTATGTTTATATACTATTGGATTCAATTTGATAATATTTCATTGAGGATTTTTGCATTTATGTTCATGAGAGACATTGATCTATAGTTTTCTTGTAATGTATGCCTGGGTTTGATACTAGGGTCATGCTGAGCTCATAAAATGAGTCAGGATATATTCCCTCAGCTTCTATATTCTGAAAGAGATTTTAGACAATTGATATAACTTCTTCCTTAAAGGTTTGATAGAATGTCTCTGTGATCTAATCTGTGCCTGGTGCTGTTTTGGAAGGTTATTAACTATTGATTCAACTTATTTAATAGATATAGTCTTACTCAGCTTGTCTTTTTCATCTTGTGTGTGTTTTGGCAGATTGTCTTTCAAGGAATTGGCTCATTTTAGATAAATTATCAAATCTATGAGCATAGAGTTGTTAGTTGTATTCTCTTACTATCTTTTAATGTTCATAGAATCTGTAGTGATGTCTCCTCTTTTATTTCTCATATTATTAATTTGTGTTCTCTTTTTTTTCTTAGTCAGTCATGCCAAACACTTATTCATTTTATTGCTCTTTTCAAAGAACCAGATTTGATTTATTGATTTTCTCTACTGATTTTCTGTTTTCAATTCACTGATTTATGTTCTGATTTTTATTTCTTTTCTTTCACTTACTTTGGATTTAATTTGCTCTTCTTTTTCTAGTTTCCTAAGGTTAAAGCTTATATTACTGAGTTTAGAGATTTCTTTTTTTCTAATAAATACATTCAGTGCTATAAATTTCCTTCTAAGAACTGCTTTTGGTGCATCCCAAAAATTCTGAAAAGTTGTGTTTTTTCATTTAGTTCAAAATATATTTAACTTTCTCTTGAAAGTTCTTCTTTGACCCATGTGCTATTTAGAAGTACGTGTTTTAATCTCCATGTATTTGGGGATTTTCCAGTTATCTTCTGTTGTCAATTTCTAGTTTAATTCCATTGTGGTCCTAGAGTAGCCATTGCATAACTTTTATTACTTTAAATTTGTTAAGGTATGTTTTACGTCCCATAATGTGGTCTATCTTGGTGAATGTTCTCTGTGAGCTTCACAAGAAAGTGTATTCTGCTGTTGTGGGATAAACTATTCTGTGTATATCCATTGTATTGAGTTGATTGATAGTGTGGTTGAGTTCAACTATGTCCTTACTAACTTTCTCCCTGTTGGATCTATCTATTTCTGAAAGAAGTTGTTGAAGTCTCCAGGTTTGATAGTGGATTCTTCTATTTCTCCTCTCAGTTCTATCAGGTTTTTCCTCATGCATTTTGATGCTCTCTTATTAAATACATACACATAAATAATTTTCATGTCTTTAAAAAAATAGAAAAAAATTGTCAGGTCCTTTGGAGGACTGACCCCTTTATGATTATACAATGTTCCTCTTTTTCCCTGATAACTTTCTTTGATTTAAAGCCTATTCTGTCTGAAATTAAAGTGGCTACTCCTGCTTTCTTTTGATTAGTATATCATGGTATATTTTTCTCAATCATTTACTTTTAATCTACACATGTCTTTACATTTAAGAAGGGTTCCTTGTAGACAATACATAGTTGGGTCTGTTTTTTGAGCTGCTTTATCAATCTCTGTCTTTTAATTGGTGCACTTAGACAATTGACCTACAAAGTGATTATTGATACAGTTGGATTAATGTTTACCAGGTTTGGTATTGTTTTCTATTTGTTACTCTTGTTCTTTGTTCCTATTCTTATACACTTTTTTTTGCCTGTCATGGTTTTAATTTAGCATTTATCATGATTCTTTTTTTTTCCTTGCTTAACATATAGTTTATACTTCTTTTCAAACATTTTTTTAATGATCAACCTAGAGTTTGCAATGTACATTTACACTAATTCAAGTCCACTTTCAAATAACACTGTGCCACTTCACAGGTAGTGTGAGTACCTTATAATAACAAAATAATCCTAATGGCTCTCTCCTGTCCCTTGAATCATTGTTGTCATTTATTTCACTTATATATAAGCATATATAATCAAGTACATTCTTGCAATTATTTTGACCATATTGTTATTTGTTAGAGCAATAGCTTTAGAATACCTTTAAAGTAAGCATAAGCATTCTAAAGCAATAGCTTTAGAATAGCTTTAAATAAAATAAGCTTAAAATAAAATAAGCATTCTAAAGCAACAGCTTTAGAATAGCTTTAAAATAATTAAAGCAATAGCTTTGCTTATTTTACTAACATTTGTGATCATGCCATCATTGAGTATGTGAAAAGGGATAAAACTAATGAATTACTGGTTAGATATTAGCAGGGTTTTAATTTTATTGACAGTATAAACATTGAAAAAGTTCTTTAAAGAAAATGATAGCATTGTTGTTTCTGGAGTATTTCAAGTCAGGATAGACTCTAAACTGAAAAATTGTTTCCAGAAAAAAAAATTATAAAATTAATGCTTTAAAGCATTTGGCTTAAGACTTCTGTAATAAACAATATGATTCTCTTTTATATAAACTATCAAAATGCATTTCATGGGTAATTTCAAAACTTTCCACTTTACTTGAGTGACAGCTCAACAAATGGTCATGGTGGAGGCTAATACATTGTAGTGAGAGTGATATTCATTATAAATTAGAGAAGACTTGTTTAAACTGGAAGGGTTGAGTCCACTGCAATTGTAATGTTAAGAACAAACATGATATTTGATGTTATAAGATATAAATGTACGTTCCAGTTATTCAGTTTCATGAACTGCTCTTGAAAGTATTTTCCATTATACTGTTTCTTTACTTTGAAGTGGTTTGTGACACACATGAAGTGATTATTACCATGGCAAGTATCCAGATTGCTAGATATTGGAAACTGAAACCTCATATGAGGAGAACAGTCCCTGAATACCTTTATTATTCACACTGAAATCAATGACATATTATTTAGTTACTGCAGTTTGTAAAACCATCGGATTTTTTCTGTTTTGAACAAAGAAATTCATTTTTTTCTTCCTAACTTCTTCCTTGCTACAACAGAGTTTTTGGTAAGATCATGTCAACACATCCTCTATAAATTCATCATAAAAGTGAAAAAAGCCCCAGCTAAACTTTCAGACTGGGGGCCTTCAGAAGGAGTAGTATTTATAGGTGGTTTGGAGGGAAGTAATCCAGGATAGTGAAGTGTCAGCAAAGATCACTGACTATTCCTTTAGCTGGGAGAGAAAAGTACCCATTGGGGTCTTTGTCCAAATCTTGTCAGTGATGTTTACAATGTTCAAGTTTTATTTGGAACTCAAAAAATGAATTACACAGAAAAGCAGTACAAAGTGGTTTTGGTTGATGTTATTTCTTTAGATTTATTATAGCTCTAAGTTTGAAAACCTATATATAAAAGAGAAATTTTCTGTGAGCAATAGAATGATAACACAATTCAGAACAGAGTGGAGAAATTAAGCATATATATTCATATGGCATGCTCTTGACCAATATATTGTGCTTTAAAATATATATATATATATATAAACAAAGACACAGTAATAATGAATGTGTTGGCAACTTTCAATTACATAGTATTTACCAATGTGGATATAATTATAATTGTATCTGCTTGATTGAAGTGTAATGAAGTACATCAGGTTTTCCTCCCCATCCAAAAATAGAGCATTCCTATTAAACCTTTTGTAGGTTGACATGGCATAAGGCAAAGAAGCAATTACCTTAGGGCACATCTTGCTAATGGATGCACAAAAGAAACCAAGATAAAGCACAGATGCTCACAGACACAGTTCAAATCTATGGCCGCTTGATCACTGAGATGCTAAGTGTAGTTCCTGGGGAAGGAGTTTTGTGGTACTACTCTAGCTGCATGCTGCCTCTATAACAGCTCACTGCAAAACAAACCCTGAACACTATTTTCAATTTTTGCCTTTGTGCATAAAAGGGAAAATCCTCTTTGGATTTTTCCTTTGATTAGAAAAAAAACAGGTACGAATGTAAGTCTTTCATAAAAGCTAAGTGGCATGCAGCAAATTTTTGAAAAGCAGGGGGTACCTGTATCTACCCTTGTTCTAAAAATTATCTTAAAAAATTTTAGATAATTTTAATAATGCTTAGAAAAAGTATATCAAATTATTTTCTACAATTTTGGGGGTGGGGAGCCTCTTATCTCTATAAAATACCTAGGTCTGAAAAACAGTTTTTTGATATAAGCTTTTGCTTGTTGTTCACATTTTTAACACATATATCTCAGGGTATTATTGCTTTTTATTTTTTCCTTAGTCAACTATACTTCCCATGGAGTCTAAATCTTAAATTATTTGTTAGCCTATTTTAGCCCACTTAAATAACCTTTTTTAAAATACAGCATGTATACATATTTTTTTCTTTCTACAAATTCTAAACCAAGAAGATGGAATATTCTTGCTCAATGGAACACTTGTTATAAACATATACATATAAATTTAATCAGTATTTAAAATATTAACACCTCTAAGGCCTTAATGAAATATTAATTTTCTGTCCAAAAATATCACCACTAAAAATAGATACATGCTTCATTCATTTATTGTACATTTTGTTCACTTGACATATATTATTTGAATGAATTTTTAATTCTGCCATGTTATAAATGATATGTGGTAAACAAAGGGTGACAAGTATTGCAAAAGCCATCTGTTTTGATTTTTTTTAACTCTATAAATTAAAAAAAAACTTTTTTCAGTTGGGTCTGAAGCAATTTACAGTATCATTATAAAAGCATAACTTTTATAATATTATCAATTTCTCATGCAAAATCATTATAATGATTTTATGAGCTAGAAGTATTGTGGGCTAGAGAGAAAAGAAAGAACTATCATTTATTCTAGTAATTTGACTCAAAAAGCAGCCTATAGGATAATTTGAAATGGCCCACTTTTCCCCCAGATGTTGAGTACAAATAATAACATTAATCTTATATGCCACATCACATGCCAGACTAAATTATAAGTACCAAGCAGGATTGTTTCAGTCATATTGAGGAGTCCATTACAGAACTAGAGTCACAACCTAATTCTATTTAACAAAATGTGTGTTGAGCTCTTAATATGAACAAATTAAGGGAATGTTGAGTTGTTGAAAACCCCTTCTAGACAGCTTGGGCTCCACTTGGATGATACTGAGAGCTCTGCAAAAAGGCTAGCTCCCTTTCCATAGATTTCAAGATGTTTATCTGGCCATATTTTCTAATATTCTTAAGGTACTTTAAAGTTACTCTGAATAATCTACTTCCTTCTCTTCTTATTTTATATGAGAGTCTTGTCCTAATATCCCCAAAACTGTCTCTGATACAATTATTTAATGTAGACCACACTGGATAAACCCCCCAACCTGCTTCATTTCCTGGATCTGTCCTTGAGCCTTTGCCATTATTAAGAAGGACCTCCAACCCAAGGCAATAAAGCTCCAATCCATAATTAAAGACAATTTAGTAGGGTGGCTATAAACAGATGAGCTAATTATTTTTTTTCAAACATTCATCCCAATTACCTATTAAGATGTCTCAGTTTTGTATATAATCATCTTGTTCTCTCAGTATTCTCCGTGCTCCTGTCAAATTCTACAGTTTCTGAATAGACATTTTCTTCTCCAAACCTCTCTCATATTATTTGCTCAATTTAATTTTTTCTTCTAACTCTAAGCCTTCTAAAATCTAGATAGCTGCATTCATGAAAGATGAATTAATTCCTATCTTTTATGCCAAACATTTCTCGTATTTGATGAGTAGACTTTGACTCTATGCTACATTGGACTTGTTTTAGCCTCACTTTTCTGAGTCTAAAATGCAGATCTGATCATGTCATTCCCCCTTGACATACTTTATAAAGTTTTGCATTAACTTTCTTCTGTCTGTTTTCTCAGCCTAGGCCTGTGCTCTAATTTGTGACATTGAGATGAGGGCAGACATAAATAAAAACCCAAAGGTATCAGATAAAAAGTAGAATGCAGAGAATTAATATTGGATGACACAAGGAGTGACTGAGTGGTTACTTTATAGAGGACCATCAGAAGTGACCTCTGCAGTGAGTAACCTCTCAGATATCCCCCAATGATCCCCACCTTCTGGTCTTTGTACCATTATAAATACCCCCCTTTGAATGTGGACTGAACTTATTGACTCACTTCTAATAAAGAATACAAAATTGATGGAATATCACTTTTGAGATTAGGTTACAAAAAGACTGTGCCCCTCTTTTGGTCTCGCTCTCTGGAAAGCATACATGGCATAGAAGTAGAGTCTGGCCAACAACCTGTGAGGATCTGACAACTGACAACAGCCACATGTGTGAGCTTGTAAGGGATTCCTCTTCTAATCAAACACAAGGATGACTGCTGTTCTGGCTGACATTTTGATTATGACGTGAGAGACACTGAGTCAGAGTCACCTAGTTAGCTACACCTGAATTCCTGATCCACAGAAACCAGAGGTAAGAATTATTTCTTGTTCTAAGATGTTACATGTTTTCATGTTGGTTACACAGTAATAGCCAACAAATTCATATTTGGGTGCTTGGAATTGAAATGCTTCCATAACAAATATCAAAAATTTGGAAGGAGTTTTGGATTGGGCAGTGAGTTTTGAGGAAACTTTTAATGAAAGCTTAAAACATCTTGAACACACTGTTCATAGAACTTTGGATGCTGCAGGTGAGGACTGACACAAAAGTGAAGAAAATCTTATAGAAAACTCAGGTAATATTGGCAGAATATTTAGCAGCATTGCTGTGGAAAGTTATATGGAACGTAGAACATGTTCCCAAAGAACTAGGTGTTATAGCTAAGGGGATTTCAAAACAAAGTGTTGAAAACGCTATGTGGTTTCTTTTTGTTGCTTAAAGTAAAATGCAAGATGAGGGAGTTAAATAGAGGGAGGACTGGTAAACAAAACCAGCCATGGCTTGATGCTTTTGAACATTCTTAGTCTCTCCACATAGCAAATGATGATAAAAATAAATAAATGTCTGAGAAAACATCAAATCCAGGGTATTGCTTGAAAAACATGGTCTGAAGAATCTGATGACGTGACTGTGAAACTTTTGTTAAGACCTACAAAAGCCCAAAGGTTTTGTCTCAGTGTACTAATCAATCACACAAAAAGTCCCTAGAGAGATCAAAGATGTGTCTCACAGATTCTCTCCGTTAAGCAATAAGATCTTTAAAAAGTTTACAGGCATTGTCCAGGAATCATCTCAGGAGAACTCTTTGTTAAGGAGGGGTGTCTAGGAGAGTTCTGTAGATGCAGCTTTTGAGTAAATGTCAATGAGATTCATAGGTGGCCCACAAAGTTTTTGAAAGAATTATATTAGTAGAAGTACTACTACCATAGAGTGAAGGAGACAGAGTAATAGTATAAAAGGAAAGAGGTAGTTGGACCCCCACAATTCTACTGGCAGGAAGTAGGCTGAGTAAGCTACTAATCTGAAAGCACATGATGTCTTTCATGAAAAAGAAAGAATAATCAGAGAGTAGAATCAAGACCTCAGAGTGTAGAGCTGTACATCTAATTTTTTTTTCAAGATTTGAAAACTGATTAAGGAATTTTCAACATTTACCTGAATGGATTTCAGAATTGCTACAGACCAGTGACTTCTTTGTGACTCATTCTTGAAGATGAATGTTTGCAATAGTTATACTTTGCCTGTCCCACCACAGTATTTTGAATGTGTGTGGAGGGAGAGCATGTATTGTCTCTTTAGTTTCATAATTCTACAGATCAAGGGGAACCACACTCAAATAGCTGTACTCAAGTAGCTACTCTTGAGGAGCCTCATACACATCTACACCAGACTTAAACAAAAACGATTCTGAATTTTAAGCTCTTGTTGTGATAGACTTTTGGAAACCTTGGGTTGTGGTGTATTTTGCATATGGGAAAAACATGAATTATTGAGGGTCTTAGGACAAACTGATGTAGACAGATATTGCCCCAAATGATCCTCACTTGTTGGTGTTTACACTCTTGCATAAAACCTTCTCCTTGAGTGTGGGTTAGACTTTTGAGTAGATTCTAATAAATAGAATTAAGTAAAAGTGTTAAAATGTCATTTCTCCAAGATTTTGCCAAAAAGAAGACTATGACTCCCATCTGGGGCTGGAAGAGAGGGCTCTCCCTCTTTTGCTGGCTCGATCTGAGGGAGACTAGCTGCCATGTTTTACAAAGCCCTATGAAGAGACCCATTTAATGAGAAACTAATGTCTCTGGTCAATAACCAGTGCATACCTGAGGCCTTCCAACAGCCACAGGAGTGAGCATGGAAGTGAATCCTCCCCTAGTCAAGCTGTAGCTCTGGCTGATATCTTGACCATAACTTGTGAGAGACCCTAAGCCAGATAACTCAATTAAGCCACTCTAAGTCATTTCTGATCCATAACAACTGCGATATAATAAATGTTTAAGTAATTAATTGATGGTATAATTTTTTATACAGCACTATTTAAATAATACAGCTTACCAAAGGAGAAAATGTTTAAGCTGAGACATACATCATATGAAGCAGACAGCCAAGTACTCATCAAGAGAAGCACATTCTAGTTAAATCACATAGCTAATGTAAAGATCCTAGAGAAATTATAAATACACTGTATTCAGAACCAGAAGGAAGGTTTATATGGACCATACAATGGGAGAAAGTGAAAGTGGTAGGAGGTAAGTTTGAATAGATAGGGAGAGGTGAATTCATTTAAAGCCATAAAGGCCATGCCTATGAGTTTGGATTTATTCCAAGTTTGGTGGAAAATCAGGGGTGGAGTTTCAGTAGGGAGAGAATTTATCTTGAAAATTTTACTCTTCCTGTTTTTATAGGACAAATTAAGTGGAAGAGGGAAGTAAGAAAGAGGGGGCTGGACAGTCAACATAGTTATCTTTTAGAAAGCTCTGACATTATTCCTGGAGAGAATAATGGAAACTTAGAGTGTAGTGCTGGCAAAGATATGGAAAGATTTGAAATAAATATTAAAGATCACGCCAAGAGGACTTTGTGATTGAATGGGAGGAATGAATACATAAGATTACTTATGTACTTATTGGCTACAGCTGGTAGATGGAAGATTCATTTTATCTTATATACCCACTTAAATTACAAGCATTTTACAGTAACAGATCTCATATTATAATTCTTTTAGATCCACACAATCCCTAACATAGAGTGTTTTATTGAATATACAATAAAACGTGTATATAGATTAAATAATCTCATTTATTCTGATGGTCATGGGTTTTTGACAATACATTGCATGAGCTCCTATGGCTTGATATTTCTGCCAAAAATCAAAAGTACTAGCTAAAAACAGAACAATTACTGGACACTTTCTGTACTTAAAAGTAAATAGGGATATGTAAGAATAATAAAGGCAGCTAAAGGAAAAACTGATTATACGTTGGTCAGCTCCCTTAGCTAGAGATTGGTTATAACCATATCTTAACATTCCCTGGTCTCCCAGTGTGATATTTCATCTCTATATTCTGACTGGCTCTGTATTGTTAGGACTGCAGTTTCACAAAAATGTTAGGTGTTATACATGAACCTGGATAAAATTAAATTAATAAGGTCTCCCAAAGAGCTATTGATTTTGTCTTAACAATCTCCACACAGGGTGATTTTTTTCCTTGTGCTTCTCTTTAACAATTTTCAATCAAATACAGAATCTGTATTTTATATCCTTCAGAAATTTCCACTTAAATCCATATGTGACATTTGCCCCTAATACTAATTAGCATGAAGATTTCAACATGGACTGTAGGAGAGGAAAAGATTTGCTACTGTGCTGTTTGAGCACTTAATCATAAGCTTTCAAAGACTACAATAGAATTTACATATGCCACCATTTAGTGGTGTGAACTTGAGTACTTTCAGATGTCTCCATTTCATTTGGTGTCATCTCTTCACAGTAATCATCACTCAGCTGTTTCCCATTAGCCTTCGATTGTAGGTTAGAGAAATGATTGAGCCCAATTCCTTTCCTTGGATTTTGTAACTGACAAAATCAGAAGCAAACTTCTCATTTCCTTTCCCTTCTTTAAAATAGTTCTCCAAGATTTTAATGTTTGTTTCTTAAAATATTATTTGAAATTTATAATCTATCTTTTCTAGCATAATACCAACCACATTATAATACCCTTTGTATATATGATATTCATATATATATATATACACATACACACATAACTCCTTTAGAAATCTAATCTATTTGTTAACCAGAGAAGACTCTGTCTTCCTATTGCAATTTAATGATTAACTTTACACATCTCAATTAAGATTTTAAATGTGCAATATGTGTCCATAGAGGAATTTTTTTTTTTTTTTTGTTCCAAAATGTTGCTTGGTATATTTTTCAGCATTTTATTAACTAACTGCATGAGAGCCTGCTAAAAATGTGGGACTGAATTTTTTTTTCTGTTAATTTTTTTTCTACAATTACAATAGTTTTAAACTTTCAAGTACTGTGGAAAATTAGTGCTAGTATCAATGGGAATAAAGAAGCATTAAATGTAAAGTTCAAATTAGCATTATGAGTACATATCTAAGTGGTTTTTGCCAAAACGTAAAGTTGAGATATTTATAATGATTTTAATTTCTGCAAGCTCACATCAGTGTAGCATTCACTAAGGAAGAATTCAGAATTAGTTGGGTTATTGGATCCATTGAAAGGGAATTTAATTATTGTAGCCAATTCTTTTCTAATCCATTATTTTATTCATTCAATAGACATTTTGGAAAATCTATGATATTTAAATCATCTTTGCAATAAAATGAGAGAGATAAATATGGATGAGCTTTTAAAAGCTTATAATTTATGAATAAAGATAATACATAAAAATATAATAAGGTTAAAAAATGAAAAATTCTCAACAAAGGAAATGTGAAACTATGATGAACTATAAAAAATAAAGAGAAGCTGCTCTGGTGTAGTAAACAGGGTACTGAATTAGAAGTCAGGAGAGCTGGATTCAGATCTCAGGCATTTCTCTTGTTATTTGTACCTCAATTTTTCTGAGTCTCAATTAACTTCATGAAATTAATTTTGAAACACATAGTAGATTATCAATAAACAGTGATATTATTATTAGCCAGATATTTTATCTACAGGATATCTAATTCTTCTAATAATCCTATGAAGTATATATGTATTACTCTCCACATCTTGTATATGAAATTATTCATAGAGATTATTAGTCCTTTTAAAATGACTACTAATAAGTGAATAAATGAATAAAGTAAAATTAGAAATCAAACCTAATTCTAAACTCATACAATTTCACTGCCCTGTACTGCAAAGCACACTTTAAAGTTGGTCATTGCTGCTGTTGTTACTTTTTATCATAATTCTTCTCTTTCTCTGCTTCGTCTAATTTTCCACTGTTAAACTGAGCATTAAAACCTTGGGTTGCTTGAGTTGTCCATAAATTAGATTATTCTCACTTGTGCAGACTCCTAATTAATGTTAAGGTAGCAACTCACATCTGAAGATTTTAATTTTCTATTGAATATATATATTCAATACTTATATATTACATATATGCATATGTTTATGTGTGTAAATATATTTATGCATTTTTTCAAAAAAAGGATAGTATAGAATTTCAATAATAAATAATTGCCAACTACATCACAGGTTTGTAGTAAATAGTTCATGCTCCTCTTTTCTATCTAAAATACCAAGAATGTTCCCAAGCTATATTTTTCTTCCAGTGTTAGTGATGGTTATATTCTTAGTTCCTTATCGTTTAGAATGATTGAGTCCGAATCATTCTGAAAATAGTTGTCTACCCTCATTCAAAGTTCCCAAAGTTAATTAACTCTGACTTCTCAAGCTTTCGTTATGAGATCTTATTTTCAAAAATTTAATCTATGAATTCTTCAACATCAACCTCTTAATGTCTTTTTAGACTTTGAAACATCTACCCAAAGCCAGTCCCTTAATACTAGTCTTTCCAGTGGTAAATGTATGATGAGGATTGTACTTCACCCTGCATGTAAAAAAGCCCTGCTCATACTGATACAAGTTCAGTTTTAGTCAACAAGGTCCTCCTTCATTTTATATTATTTTTCCTTTTTTCCTGGACAATTAAATTCCTCATTGTTTATTTTAAGAACTTTTACAGGTGAGCAAGAAACATGGTGGATGTTGACTCTGCCATCATAATGTATTATTTTAATTTCTTTATTCTGCATTTTCATTCTGTACCTCATCCATAATTCAGGTTTTCTTCCCAAAATAAAAGATATATTAAATATATCAAACCCTATTTATTTAATAATTTTAAAAACAAAATGTTTATATTTTGTAAATTATTAAATACACTAGGTAATGTAAAATATTAACCTGCAATTTTATGGCTTTTCCATGGAAAACTAAAACCTAATAAATCTATTTATAAGTTTTTATAGATCCTTTGAGGTTTAATAATATAATCTAATAATTGAGAAATAATAAAATGTATTTCCCTCTGAGTTGTATCCTAATTAACAGTGATTCATAGATTGTATGTTTCCATATTTGAACTATGATTCACCTATGAAAGGTCACAAAAATATGACTGCTTGCTAAAACAGTAGATCCTCAACCGTTGTTTCTTAAGGACATGCTACTAAATGTGCCTGAAGTGTATATTCCACAGGCAAATGTGTTCAGCAAATGTTGCATACTCCTCTAGGAGATTTATAATATGTACTCATACAGCCCAGGTTCTAAGAAATTCTGGAGTAAAGAAACTTGTTTTGCTTGTTTAAAAGCCATTATCAAATTAATTTGAACACAGAACACCGTTTTCATACTATCCATGCCAATATGGGAAACGCTGAATTAAGATCCCATCAAACATAATGTATTGAGAGCCTAGATACCTCATTTCCTGTATGCACACTACGTGAATTAGAGAGAACTTATTTTTAGAGGAATTATTTTAAACAATATTATGTTTTTGTCAGAAAATGTAGAGTCTCAGATATTTTATAATTTTGTGATATGTAGTCATGTGCTAAATAGTAAATAAGTTTGAATAATAAAATCTCTAAAGTGTTCAGAGAAACAATGTTGGACAGAGCTTTAAGATTTGGCCAGTAATCCTTTCTAGCCTAGCAAGTCTTCTGTAAATTGTCCCTAAGCTTTACGAGTCAACTGTGTTATAAATCTTTCTACTTGGCTGCTAGAATGACATTTTTCTAGTAACCATGTGCCTTGATCAAGTTCTGAAAAGAGTCTTTTCCAGGGTATATGAAGTTGAAGGTTCCACAAAATCAAGGAACTGCAGATTAGTTAAAGAAATTTTGTGAAGTGCTGAACTGACAAAATCTCATTTAGGAAGACTGGGTAATAACAATAATCACTACCAGTTGTTCAGTGTTAGCCATGTGCCAGATGGTGTTCCAACCAGTACTGATCAAGGGAAAAATGGGAAACTTCCGTTTGGGCTGACAGTTATAAGGTGCCACGCTGTGTTTTTCTCATGCCATCTAAAATATGGCTCTTATTTGTAACTAGTGTCCCAGAATGATAATCTGAACTCAAATGAAATTATAATGTAACTCAGCACCTTCACTGTGTGAAGATATAATGGGACAGGGGAGAAAAGAGTGACAAGAAATTTTAAGCAGATTTTTTTCTGAATTAGACAATTCTTCCATCTACTTTAAGCCACATACTACATTGCTTTGATATATTGCCTTTTGTTGTAATTGAGAAACAGTATTCAGTGTCACAATAGCATCATGGGAATTAAAGAGGATTTCTCTCTCTTCCTCCCTGCCAAGAACCCAATTTGAAGCCTGTATCCTCCTTAAACTAATAAGTAAAAGAAGATTCCTCTAGGATACCTCATTACTCCTTCCATCGTCTCCAATTTGGATCATTAACCATTTGTTATATTTGTCCATTGCTAATGGTATTTCTTTTAGAAAACTTCCTGAAATAAAGTTCCTTTACAATACTATAATTTCTATTACTATCAAAGGTATTTTAAAGCTTTTTGAAACTTTACCACATCAGTCATGAAGAGCTATTCCTGGCAATCCTCTATCTATGTGAGACCACAGTTGTAATATTCTAAGAAGAAAATTCTGCCTTTCTGATTCAAAAATAATATTTTAAATATTATCAAACTTAATTTGGGTGATGTTGTTAACGTCAGATGGAAAGTAGTAAATAGGTTTCTTTCAGAGTAGACTATGAATCTGGATTTGCAACTATACAACCTATCTGTACTGAACAACTGTACAACAATTGGTAATTAATTGTTAATTAATTAGGCTGTCCATGATATAGGCCTAAGACCAGAGCAGAAATCTGAGCATGGTCTGAGTTATAACCTGACCTTACCACTTTTTAATGGGGAGGCCAGAGATAGATCATTTATCCTCTTCCAGTTACTGTTCTCCCGTTTGTAAAATGAGGCCATTACTTGCCATATATATCTGAGAATTACAGTGAAGATTGATTTTATGGAGCTTTACAAACTCTCAGTGCTTTGTAAACTCAAAAGAAGTATACACACAAAGGTGTTGGGTAGTATTAATACTAATTCTTTCTTAAAGTAGTTAATTTTTAAAATATTAATAGTAGGATATGCCAGAGGACTTCTTAAAGTTTGTTTCAGTCCCAGGGCTCTAATGCAACTCCAGCAGAGGGTCCACACATTTCTTATGGTCTATTTAAAACAAAACTGATACTAGATGGTCTTAAAAAAAATAATAAAGCAGCAAAACAAGAGTCAGGTTCAAACATTATCAATTTAATAACTGACTTTTTTCTTAAGATATGTGTCCTTGTTAATGTTCAAATAAAAAATTTTAAATATAATTAAGAAGTACACAGCAAACTATCTTCACCTGGGGTCAAAACAGCAAAAACTTCCATCTGTTGGTTATCATCCAGCATTAGGTTCTTTCACATCATTTCTGATACATGGTTCCAGAAATTCAGGAATGCCAACTGGAAGTGAGTTTAATGTAAAAAGCTACTATTCTGGGACTGATTGTGTCATTTTATGGAAAGTTCCTTTTAAATAAAAATTAGACTATATTCTTCTCTAATGTGATTTAATTAAAATAAGAAGAGGTGACTATTAAAAGAGGCACATATAAAAAACTTCTGTTTTGGAGAATTGAGTTTTCATAAATTTTAGTTATTAAATAGGACTTATGAAGACACTCAATCATTTAACTGATTCCCATTGGTATTTTTATCAATATTTTTTTCATTTTTTTTCAATATTTCCCAAGTTTAGATGGTATATTTGTGTGCTCAGGCTGCCATAACAAAATACCATAGATTGGGTGGCTTAAAGAACAGAAATTTATTTTCTCATACTTCTGGAGGCTGGAAGTCTGAGATCAAAGTGCTAGTATGGTCACCGTCTGGTGAGGGGTTTTTTTCTGGCTTGTAGATGACCACATTCTCACTGTGTGGTCACATGCCTTTTTGTGTGTGCATGTGGAAAGGGAGAGAGAGCAAACTGTCTGGTGTTTCTTCTTATAAGGACACTAATCCTACTGGATTAGTACACCACCCTAAAATGACCTCATTTATCCTTCATTACTTCCATAAGGACTCCATCTCCAAATACAGCCACATTAGGGCTTTGGGGCTTCAACATATGAATTTTGGTGGGACATAAGCAATTCAGTACAGAAGAGATGGAAATTCAACACCAAACTCTTTATTTTCTCCTTTACATTCTTTCATTTGGTCCTCTATTCATATAGGCCCATCAATCAAAATCTACTATATGCTAGGCATTTTGCTAGATTCCAGGGATAAAAAAACAAAAGAGTAAGTCATGGGTCCTTAAGGAATCCATCTTCAGTATGATGACTTATATATAAACAAACGTGAAAACTATGAAACTTCTCTCCCTTGTGAAAAATTCAGCACATAGGTGAATTCTATGATGAAGTAGAATTAAATCATCCAAACAGTAGAGGTTGTAAAATTAATTCAGATATCTCTTTCTAGTCAAGATAGAATATTAGGTATTCTCCTGTCTGAAACAAACACAAATCAAGAAAAAATACATAAAACTACGGTTTATCAGGCAATTCAAGACAGTGATCCCAGAGAAATGGGATAAGTGAAATGAGTCCTATAGTTTCCCAGCTTATTGCCTTGAGAGAATTTCCAGGTCATTGCACAAGGAGGAAAACCTCAGGAAGAGTCTGGCAGGCTCCCTGAGTTATATAAATGGAGCTGAGAGCCTGGAAATACCAAAAGTGGCTAAAAACAACAGGACTGTGTACCAAGGGGAGAGAGTTTCAGAGAGGGAGAATGCCAGAGAACAGCAGAAGGTGCCCCTTGTGAATTCAGCAGAGTACTGGTCATCGCATCTATGTGAGGAAATGATACAAGTTTGGAGAAAAACAGTCCAAAAGGATTAAATGGAACAGTGCCCAGTGTTCACACTGGCCATCTAGAGTCATGCCTGTCTCCACTAGGCACACTGAAAAACCTAATTTATAGGGAATTGTACAGAGTACCCAGTAATGTGAGCACAGAATATTCTGTAGTGGACATAATTAGCTCTAGGAATGCACGTTTCATACCAACTAGGAAATCTTTGTAGCAAGATCCAAAAGGATCAATTTCCAATTAATTTATCTAAATTCTAGAACAAAACTCAAGAATATAGAAATTCAAAAATATACAGCACCCAAAAAGATACAATTTACTATGACTAAGATCCAATGAAACATTACCAGTCATGCAACACAGGAAAATATGACACTCCTATAATGAGAGGGAAAAAAATCAAATATAATCCAGAACAGACACAGTTTTTAGAATTAGTAGACAAGGAAATGAACAGAGTCGTTATAAACACAGTTGACCCTTGAAAAATGAGGGTTTGAACTGTGCAGGTGCACTTATATGCCAATATTTTTTAATAGTAAATACACAGGGTTGGTGGTTGGTTGAATCTGAAGATGTGGAGGAACTGTGGATATGGTGGTCAGACTATAAATTATATACAGACTAAGCCCCATAGTTTTCAAGGATTAACTGTATTTCATACATAGATATAGGTTGAAGAGGTTGAAAATAAGTGTAGAGAAATGGAATATATTTTTAAAGTACTAAATTAAACTTCCATAAGTAAAAAATTTAATATCTGAATGGAAAAATACACTGAATGAAACTAATGACAGATTAAACATTGCATAGAAAAAGATTAGTAAGCTTGAAGATATTAGAATAGAAACTATCCAAAATGGAACCCATAGAAAAAATAAATTATTAAAAAAATGAAAAGAGGGTCAGCAACTATGGAATGATCTTGAATAGCCTAATATTTGTGTAATTGGAAACTCTGAAAGGAGGAAGATGAAGAAATACTAGTTAAATGTATTCCAAAATTGATTTAAAAATTGTCAATCCACAGATCCAAGAAGCCCAATGAATCTCAAGTACACACACACACACACACACACACACACACAGAGGACATGAAGAAAACCGCACTAATGTATACAATAGTCTGGTCAAATCCAGTGTTAAGGAGAAAATCTTAAAAAATTGGAGAGGGAGAGGGAATATATTGCCTACAGAAGAACAAAGATAAGGATGAGAGCAGATTTATTTTCCTGTTGAAACAATTCATGTGACAGAACAGTACAGAAATATCTTTAAAATATGAAAAGAAAAATATTTCAACCTATAATTTATACAAAGCAAAAACGTTTCAAAAAAATGAAGGCAAAATAATGACTTTTCAACATACAAAGACTGAAGTAATTCATCGCCATCCAATTAACACTACAAGAAAAATGGAATAAAGTCCTTCAGGGAAAAGAAAAATTATCTCAGATAGAAAATTTACATTCATTTATCTATATAAATGAATGTAACTCATGGGTCAAAGAAGGATTTAAAGGAAAAAATAAAAAAAAATATTTTAAATGGAATTAAAATGAAAATAGTGTATATCAGAATTTGAAAGGTACTGATAAAGCTCTACCTTGTGGGGAGTGGATTTACAGCATTCAGTTCTATTAGTAAAGAATAAATGTGTCAAGTTAATTACCTCAATTACTATCACAAAAACTAGGAAAATAAGAGCAAATTAAAATAAAAGTAAACAGAAGAAAGTATTAAAAAGAAAAATCAGAGAGAAAAATCAAAGAAATAAACAGGAGAGAAAACTCAATGAAACCAAACTGGTTTTTAAAAAGATTAAAAAAAAAAACAAAAAACAAATCTTCAACGAGATTGACCAAGAATAAAAAAGGAAGACACAAGTTACCAAGATCTAGATTGAGAGAGATGCTATCACTACAAATTATATAGATAGTAAAAGGCCACTAAAATAATATTATTTTAAAAATCTTTATGCCAGTAAATTTTAAAACTTAAATGAAATGACCAAATTCCTTGAAAGATATAAATTTTAAAAACTTCCTCTCAAAAAACTGTCTATAACACTGTATTACATTAAAAAAAATGGAAAAATTCTAAACAAAATATTAGCAAAGTAAATATGACACATAAAAGGGATAATCCATCATAACTAAGTAGAATTTATCCCAGGTATACGAGATGCATTTAACATTAAAAAACAATACTACTCACCTACTAACAAAATAAAATTTTAAACAATATGTTCATCTCAATAGATGCAGGGAAAGCATCTAACAAAATCTAACATATATTCCTGATAAAAACTCACAGTAAACTAGGAATATAGGATAATTGCCCAAACCTGATAAAAAGTATCTACAGAAAACCTACAGTTAACACTATACTTAATGGTGAAAGATAAAATGTTTTCCCCCTATGATCAGGAATAAAACAAGGATTCCTAGTCTCACCACCTCTATTCAGTATTGTTCATGATGTTTTACTCTGTGCAATATGGCAAGGAAAAAAAAATACATCCAGACTGAAAAAGAAGTAAAGATTTTCTTAACCAAAGATAACATACTCAAATTTAACAGAATCTGCAAAAAGCTAACAAAAATAATAAATGAGTTTATCAGGGCTACAGCATACAAGATCCATATAAAAATCAGTTGTATTTCTACAAGTTAGAAATAATCAAAATTAATTTTTAAAAAGACCATTTGCATTAGCATCAAAAATATGTAAAATATTTAGGCAAAAATGTGACAAAATATGTGCAAGATCTGAAACTTTCCAAACATTATTGAGAGAAATTAGGAAGGCCTAAATAAGTAATGTTTTTATGAGCCAGAAGACTCACTATTATTAAGGTGTCAATTCTCCTGAAGTTAACTGAATGTGATACCAATGAAAAGCATAGCAGTTTTTGTTTTGTTTTGTTAAACTTGACAAGCTGATGCTGGGGCTCATATGTAAATTCAAATGAGCTAGAAAACTCCAAACAACTTTGAAAAGAGGAACAAAGTGAGGAAACTAACACAACCTGATTTCAAGACTCATTATAAAGGTAAAAAACAAAACAAAAAACAACATTGTATTAGCTTACGTTAGACCAATGGAATATAATGGAGTGTGCAAAATAGACCACACATATATAGAAAACTTATTTTGAACACAAATGCAAAGACAGTTCAGTAGAGAAATGACAATGCTCTCAAAAGTAGATGTTCTAATGTTTAAAAAAAAGAAAATAACTTTGATCACTACCTTGCATCATATGAAAAACTTAAAATGGATTATAGACTTATATGCAAAACTTAATACCATAAAACTTCTAAAATAAATCATAGGAGACATAGGCAAATATTTCTTAGATATGATATTGAAAGAACATTTCACAAAAGAAAACAGATAATAAATTGGAGTTCATCAAAGTTGAAAACATTACTTTATCAAGAATCAATATTAAAGAGAATGAAAAGAAAAGCCACAGACTGGGAGAAAACATTTGAAAATCATGTATTTGACACAGGACTCATCTCCAGAATATAAAAAGAACTTTTGATGCTCAACAAGAAAATAACCAGATATAAATGGGCAAAAGATATGAACAGACCCTTCGCTAAAGATAAACAGAAAGATAACTAAAATTAAAGACTGGCCATACCAAACATTGGTGAGGATATGGAAGAACTATACCTCTCAGAAAGCTGGTACAAATGTAAAGTATAATCACTTTGAAAAAGAGTTTGGCAGTTTCTTAAACATGTAAACCTACATCTATCAGATGATTCAGACATTTCACTTCCAGGAATTATCCAAGGGAGATGAAAGTGTACGTACACAACAAACATGAAGGATCATGGCTTTACCTGTAATAGACAAAGATGGGAAACAACCCAAATTTCCATCAACAGAAGTCATTCCTATTGATATGCCTATAACATAATTGTGTTATTTTTATGCGATAGAGTACTCTCAGCAATAAAAAGAAATGAATGAATGATATACACTAGGACATGGATGAGTCAAAATAATTATAATTATACTGAGTGAAAGAAGTCCCCCAAAAGGGGTACATACTTTATGATTCCATATATATAAAGTTTTAGTAAGTACAGACAAATCTATGGAGGCAGAAAGCAGACAAGTGGCTGCCTGGGAATGGGATGGGATGGGATGGGATGGGATGGGATGGGGTGGGATGGGGTGGGATGGAGAGAAGAGTGAAATGAAAGGATTACACAGGTACAAGGAGACTTTTGGATCTTATCCTAATTTTCTAAATGTTTCCTGAGTATGTACTTACACCAAAACTTGTCAAATTGTATACTTGTATATGTACAATCTATTATACGTCTGTTAATTATACAGCCATAAAGCTGGTAAAGGTTAAATATATGATTGTAAAACCCTAATTGCTACATACAGATTCTTGCTTCAGTTTGATAAATTCCATTTTGGCTATTTGTCCTGTAAGCTATATATTCATCTCATATTTAGATTTATACCTAGTTTACTTTAACTATGCTTTTTTTAAAGAAAAGTCACTTCTATGTTATTTTTCAGAAGAACAAAAACAGCACACTAAATCTCATGCATTTAAATGTTCTTAAATATAAGTTTAGTCTAATATTTTTTAAATAGTGATGATATTCCAGGTTTCTCCTATATATTTACTGATTTTACTTCATCCTCAGTAGCTATCTGTAAGTATCAGTGTCCACAACCACCACCTCCACTTCGCTGTGAAACATTTCAAATGTTGATTTCAGCCCCAAGGTAACATATTATGGTTTTCTTTTTCTTTTTTTTTTTTCTTTTGCGGTACACGGGCCTCTCACTGCTGTGGCCTCTCCCTTTGTGGAGCACAGGCTCTGGACGCGCAGGATTAGTGGTCATGGTTCACGGGCCCAGCCACTCCACGGCATGTGGGACCTTCCCGGACCAGGGCACGAACCCGTGTCCCCTGCATCGGCAGGCAGACTCTCAACCACTGCGCCACCAGGGAAGCCCAAATTTTTCTTAACATTTGCTTAATTTAATTCTAAACGTCTGAAATAAATATATATAGAATAGCATTAAATATAATTATATAAAATATGTTTATAGATATTAACCTATATTAATATGTTAATATTAATTTACCATATGGGCAGGGTAGCGTTTATTTCCAGGGTCTCGCTGGGGAGGATCCATTTCTTTGCTCATTCAAGTTGTTAGCAAAATTCAGTTCTTTGTCATGGTAGGACTGAGATCCCCCTTTCCTCGCTGGCTCACAGCTGAGGGCCTTAATTGGCTTATAGAGGCCATCTGCAATTCTGGGCTTATGGTTCCCTTTCTAATGAGAGCCAGCAATAGTGGGTTGAGTCCTTCTCTCATGCTTTGACTTGCTCCTCCTTGTTCTTTCATCCCTGATCCACTCTTCTTTCCTCTTTTATGTTTAAGGGTCCATGGAGTTACACTGGGTCCAACTAGATACTCCAGAATAATGTCCCTATTTTAAGGTCTACTGATTAGCAACCTTAATTCTATCTGCAACCTTAATTCCCTTCACATATGTTTGTGTATATATGTGTGTGTGTCTGTGTGTGTGACATGTATCACTTAGTAGTTTAAATGAGATCCTGTTAGCAAACATATTTAGTTTATAGTAGTCGCTCTGTCAAATGAGAATTTCACTCTTCCTCTTTTATACCGAGAAGGGTGACCAAATGTTTTCTGTTTTTTCTGAAGCAAATAAAAAATAGTTTAAGCCATAGAATAAACCAGTGTTTGAATGTCCCATGGGATTCTTAATTTGAGTGTTGCTGAAGGAATAAATGATCTTTTTAAACTACCTTTAAACAACCGACAGAGTTGCCTCTTTGGAAAAATTAATTTTAAACTTTCTATTTGGTGTATTGCCTAAATGTAATTCAGAGTGATTTGCAACCTTAAAACTCTATAACTGTGATGTTAATTTGCTGTCAGATGAGTGTTTTCCATAATATTACAGTCTTTTTCTTCCCTTAATAACACAGTTTTTCTTCATAAGAAAATGAGGACGGCTAGGTATTAATTTTGTGTATGGAATGTTTGTCCTTTCATTATAAAATCTACTCTCGAAAGGAAATAGAATTCAATAAAGACATTTTTTACATTTCTAAATTTAAATGGTTTCATGATTTTCATTTTATCTAAGAGAATTTAAGCCACTTCCTTCAAGAAAAAACTAAGAATTTGGACAGAGTAGCTAACCTTGGTCCACAGTTAAGTTCAAGTCTGAAACCCCATATCTGATCAAGAAATGCTCAGCAGAGGTATCATTAGTTTTCACATATTGTTGGCAGACACATGGCATTTTAAAAACCAATTTTCAAGCATGAAATTTTCTGGTGTTTCTAGAACATCAATCAGAATCTGCCTATTCTCTTCTCTCTTTCTTCAGATCTATGTGAACAATGCCTCTCTTTTCTTTGTGCAATTTCTTGTTGCTTATTTAGTTTTATGCATCTGAAGGCTATTTCCTGAACAAAGTCTGAAGCATGATAACATTTTATGTAATCTAGACTACAGCAAAGAGAAATGTTTTATATTTGCATTTTCTCTGCAAAATTAAAACCAATGGTATAACTATCGTAATTTAATTCAGAGTGATACAGATTGTGTTTTTAAATAAACATTTGGAAACAACACAAATGAAGACATAATAGTGTCACAGTATGATGTATGTCTTCTAATACAATTAAATTGACTTTTAAATTTTGAAAAACTGAACACTTGCTCACAATTTAGATATAAGTATTAAACATTAAGCATGATAATAGGAACTTTTTTTGTGGAGAGATGTTCTTTCAGATCCTCACAAACCACTTAATAAGATGAATGGTCATGTCATGTCTTATCTTTATGAGAGTATATGCAATTCTTGGTGTAAGAAAAAACCAAATCCAATTGAATATGCTTTGGATTATTAGAAAAAATGTTGCAGCCAAGTTTTAGGATTAAAAAATAAAAGTTAAAAGATCTTTAACATGATTTCAGATCATTATAAAGAATATTCAATGACAATATTTTATACAATTTATTCTTTTCTTAAACATTATTATTTATGAGTTGGGATTTAATTAAGCAACTGTAATGAATTAGCTGTAACATGATCAATTTAGTATTTTGATTAAGATAAGTAGAGATTTTTAGAGTGACATCTATAGAATTACAAATTGGATGCATAGGATCATGAAATAATCAATGGGAAAGTATTCTTAAAAGTCCAACCCATGACTGCTAAAAGAAGAGTTGAGTATTTCACTTTATTTTCCCAAACTTCCACCATCAGATATTAATTACCTTCAGTCACACAATGTTTCATTTTCTACTTTGAATTGCTTTTCTCTTTCTCTAAATTTTGAGAATATATTTCTAGAATGGCTGGGATAATGGAGTTGACCTTGCTATAACTGGTTATTTTATATTGCAGGACAGATCAAATACTCTTTTGTTTCTACTATAATCTAGTTGATTATGAGTTCCTTTTCTTCACCTTTCAACATCTCTAAAATCAGTATGTATCTAACAAGTGCTGTAAAGCAGGTGACTGGCATGACGTAGCTGTCCTTACTTATGCATGTGCCTCAAAACTTACAGAATGGTCATCAGTAGGTTAGGAGAAAATCCTAAGAATACTGGAGACATTTTTTAAGAAACACACAAAAGACTGTATTATGTGGAAACACAAAAACTTGTGACTATGAGCCTAAAAGTGATTTGGGAATGACAGATTCTAAATATGAGGAAATTTTAGGAATAGCTTAACCAATTTATTTTGTTTATTTTTTTAATCTGTATACACTATTTTGACATAAGATAAAAATCTCTGTCTACATAAGTCTAAAAGAGCTCTTTCAGAATAATAATAAAAGTTATAGGGCTTCCCTCGTGGCATAGTGGTTGAGAGTCCGCCTGCCGATGCAGGGGACACGGGTTCGTGACCCGGTCCAGGAGGATCCCACATGCCGCAGAGCGGCTGGACCTGTGAGCCATGGCCGCTGAGCCTGCGCGTCCGGAGCCTGTGCTCCGCAATGGGAGAGGCCACAACAGTGAGAGGCCCATGTACCGCAAAAAAAAAAAAAAAAATTATAAGCTATGAGAAAGCATAGTTTAATCAGCAGTGCTTTTAATAGCACATAAAATAATTTTAGACTCAACAATTATGACATTTTGATCAGAACATTTAAGGGATTGTCCACACCTCTTCTTATTGACAAAAGTTTTTAAAAATGCCATTTTCCTATTCAAAAATTGAACATTCCATATAGTTAGCAAATATATTTTTCCTTATTCCATTTATTTCCTCTGTATTCTTTTTGCTCCCTGTACATATACAAAAGTATATAGAGTAAATATATTTATTTACAAGGCATTTTACAAACACTTTTGAAATTGAAAGTTCAAAAAGTGTTTCAAATGGCTATTTTGAAATTTGCAATGAAGTAGACTGTAGAGAAGAGAAGGTTAAAGAGACAAATGTGGGACATGTTTAAAATTCTACTTCACTTGTCAGCTGGTTCATTCCGTTTCATCATCAGACCTGTTGAGGCCTGATTTTGATGGAGGAAAAGTTAGAAAGGAGTAACAACTACCTTATTTACATGGAAATAAAACATTTTACCTGGCATCCTGATTTTCAAGAATTCAGTGAAAATGTGAATAAAATGCACATCTTCCTTTGCTGACCCATATGTCAATTACATATTTTAAACAGCTTTGTCTAACGTAAAAATCAAAGTGTGTTTTTAATACCTTTCAAAAAAAAAAAATCTGCTACCCTAGTTCTTAATTTTGCAAATGTGAAGTAACAACAGAAATTCTCAGGAAGGCAAAAAAAAAAAAAAGAACCCAGAGGATTAAACAACCAACATCCAACCCCAAAAAAGGAGGTAAACTGGTATCTCAAGCATCTGCATACTGCACAACTTTTTTCTTAATTGTAAGTCACCAATAGTTGTAAGGCTGGAATAGCCCATGTATAGTGCTGACAACAGATCAGTTACTTTTCCAATGTAAGAATTTGGTTGACCTGCTGGAATTTTGTTGTGGTGGTCTGTTTGTTTTCAAAGAAATGTTATACATGCATGCTGAGGTGTCTGCAGGTACAATATTGCTTACTCGATTATAGATGGTTGCCAAAATTGAAGACAAATAATGATTCATCATCCTTGGGAATACGGTGAGTAGAAAATTAATGCTTCCCAAGGAATATTTCTCACCGTATTTCTCACAACAGTATGTTTACTTCAAAGCAAAGTGTAGGAAAAATTCTCGAGAAGATGCCAATCCAAAAACAAAGTCAATTCAGCACATCAGATGAAAGAGATGCCAGGCCTGAATACAGTACCCAGAGGAAGTGCCTAAAAATACGGGAGGTATATGCAAATGACCTTTTCATAGCTGATTACAGTAATGGCTTGTCAGCCTGTTTACCTGTAGCACAGTAGTATCATCATGTGTGCTATGGATAGCTGAGAAAGCAGGGTAAGAGGAAAGCCTCTGGTTTCTGTTAATAGCAATATTTCCATTAGTTTTCAATTTCACTTCATTTAATCCAAGATTTACTCAGTCAACAAATACTTATTAAATGTCACCTATATGCTAGGTTTTAAGATATGCATTTTTTTAGAATGCATATGTTCTATTTCAGATTTTCTTTCTAAATTCTATTATTTTATGTTTTTCTTGAATTAGATCATCATTGTCAAACCATTTTTGAGGAAAAACACCTTTGCTATAAATTTATTTCTCTTAATTTTTCAGAAGACAAGTCTATAGGACAGAATTTGACTTGTTCCTTAAATATAAATCAAGATAACTCACTGTATCTACCTTCCAAAAAATAAGTAGGTAACTGTCAGAGTTACCCTCCACTTTGCATGGAAAGAGATCAGATCAGGAGTTTAACAGAAACAGGGACAACTCAGCCAGTAAGTGTCTTTAAAATGTTTATAAGAATTTCTCTTGAGTACTTAATTGCTCAGTTTTAAACTTCCTTCAACATTTAGCTAGGGCACATAAATCTGTGAGTAGGCCTTGAAAAACAGTTTTGCTCTTGGCTCAGAAATACCTGGAAGAGGTACAGCTGAGGAATGTGTGTTGAGTCTATACTGGCATTTCTAGGATATTATTTCTTAAAGATATAGTCCCATTCTCTTAGTTCTGCTAACTTTCTACTAATGAATATATTGAATCGTCCATTGCAGCAAAGCCTTTGCATTAGAACGTATGTATAGACAAAACAGAATTTGAGAGATTTGTTTTCAACATCTTTTTTGAACAGCTGCCTTTGCACTTATCAGTACCCTGAGACCTCTCATCCCAATATACTGAGAGTCCCTGAAACCAGGAGTCTCAATTTCTCATGCCTTCCAACAGCTGTACTTCCTAAAATCATACTTCATCCTTTCCCTTCTGTTCACTTATTGACACTTTGATTTCCCAAGTATTATTGAGAACCTACCAAATGTCAGCTACTGTGTTTGTGGCTTAGGATATAAGTATGAATAAAACTTGGTCACCAGCCTCAGGAAAGAGAGAGCTTCATAGACTGGTGGTTACAATATAATATATTTAGGACAATGACAATGATATATACCAAATAAAATTAAAATACAAAAGAGGAGTAGCAAGAGTGACCTAGAGAGTCAGGGAAGGTTTCCTAGAAAAGGCTATACTTGAACCTATTCCAAATGACAAGCTTTCTTCAAGAAAAAAGAGAAAAGGAAATTTCAGAATATACAACATAAATAGGCACAGAGATTGCATAGCATAGGCTGCCAGCATACTCATGTTCTAGTGAGGGCTCTCATCCTGGCTTGCAGAAGGCTGCCTTCTAGCTGCGTGCTTGCATGGCCTTTCCATGGTACATGCACAGGGAGGGAGGAGAGAGAAAGATTTCTTCCTCTTCTTACAAGACCACCAATCCTAACATATTTGCACCTCACCATTATGACTTCACTTAGCCTTAATTACCTCCTAAAAGCCCTATCTCTAAATTCAGTCATATTGAAGGTTTGGACTTCAGTATATGAATTTGAGAGAAAGAGTGGCACACAATTCAGTACATAGCACTCCTTAATATAGTTAGTAGGTATAATAGCAAGATGAGTCCCATTTTGCCTCTATCCATTGATTCCTAGACTAGTGAATTCTGACTCTGAGAAAGAAGGCACCACCTCTTGGCCTCCTGTTTCATATGTATGCTACACACTATAGGAAAGCTCCCTAGCTTTGCAGGGCATTATCTCCCAACTGCTATTCTAACCCACACTTCAGCAGGCCATTCCAATGTTCTACATAGCTAAATGCTATATGGAGTAAGACATGTGGTAGAACCCATAAATTTTGTGGGCATGAGCCATTGCTGTACTGCAGTTTGCTACAAAATGACTTTTTTTTTTTAACTTCCTTATTGGAGTATAATTGCTTTACAATGGTGTGTTAGTTTCTGCTTCATAACAAAGTGAATCAGCTATACATATACATACATCCCCATATCTCCAATGTGTAAATACCATGACAATACCAAAATCATTTTCTAAGACTATATACGGTGGCATTGAAAAAAATTTGTTAAGGTAAAGTGTATGACATGTGAAAATATATCTATTTATACAAGGACAAATGGTTGTCTCCTTCATGAGAGAAAGTCTCCACACTTCCACCAGATGGCAAGGGGAGAAAGCTGACTGGCATCTAGAGGAAGGATCATATTGTCTATCAAATTACTGAAAAGATGCTTTGCAGTAGACATTCAGTGAGGATATTTCCATGAGAATATCTTCACACTCCACCCATTCAGAAAAGCTCATTCACATATCCATGATTCAGACCTCCTTGTCATCATTCTTCCATTTTTCTAGCCAATACATTAGTCATTGCACATAACTCAGTGTACCTTGGACTTGTCTCCTTCAGTTTGGCTTGGACAACCAATATTCTGTCACTTATCAGGAGGAATAATTTTTCTTCAGTATTGTTTTTAGGTAGGCTCCCTCCAGAGAAAGGCTGTGGCACTTGATAGACTCCCACTGCTCATGGGCTCATGGGAATCTGAGCAGTCAGTCATGCAATTATACTATTCAGACGTTCTTGACTTAGCATGGGATGCTGTAGTGCACATCCATTTTTTGGATTCTTTTGATTAAATAGCAACCATTTCAAAATGGGAATTTCAAATCATAGAGTTGTGATTTGAAATAGTTATGATTTCAAATCAGATAGTTTTATGGTGCCCATGGTCAAGTGTTTAGACACTATCAGATCCTAGTAGAAATCTAAAATCTATTTTCCTAATGGAGAATACTTTTTGCCATAATAGAATCTACCATTGGAGTTTGCCAGGAGTTCCACTCAGCATTTTCAACTGCCACAGACATTTTCTGTATTATTAAGTTTTCTGGGTAGGAGGTCTAAGTGCAGGGATGCTTGTACTACAGCCTTGAGGTAGTACAGAACCTTTATTTCTTTGTTCCCAATTTAAAACTGTCTTCTGAATTATTTAGCTAAAAAGTTGAAGCTGCACAAATAGATGTGATGTGTATTATCTCCAACACCTAGAGTTTCATCATGTGTCACTTTCCTTGTGGACTGTAAATGGCTCTGCAACTTTTCTCTCACTTTTCAGAGGCCTTTTTTTTTTTTTTTGAGAATGTCAATTGGCACCTTACTGTTTTCCCCAGCTTCACTGAGATACAATTGACACCTGATTTGACAGATAGTTTTTGGAGTTTATCTCCCATCCTCTAGCAATTACATGTTTTACTAAGGTAATTAGGGTTCATGCTACTTCCTACCTGATATGTCCAGTTAGTATAGCATCCTCAATATAATAGCCAAATGTAATGGTCTATAGGATGGCCAGAAAATCAAGGTCCCTCTGGTCTATTATGATAGAGAACAGATCAGAAATAATCCTCAGGTTGGACAGTAAAAATATATTGCTTTCCTTGCCAGGTAGGTGTAAATGGCTTCTGATTACATTTGCTGGTAAAAATAAGAAAAAAAAAAAATTCTATACCTAAAGCGGTATTTTAGCGCCAGTAATTGGATAAAACATCTGAACTGTAGCTCTTTTGGCATGACTCCTTCTTAAATTTGAAAAACCCAGTCATACTCCAAGACCCATCTATCTGACTTTTGTGTTCGCCAGACAGGAGAGATAGATGTGAATGAAGTAGGAATTATTACTCCTGCTTTTTTTTTCAAATTTTGATGATGGCACTAATCTCCAAAATTTCCCTAGGAAAGCAGTATTGCTTTTAGTATATTTGGGGGAAGTGAGATATTCCAGTAGCTTCCACTGGGTCATTTCCACCAAGATAATGCACACTTCACCAACAGAGGAACTAATGTGGGTATTTTGGTATGTATTAAATATAGCTATTTTCACTATTTATTCTGGAACTTGGAAAATAATCACAATGAGTTTTACTTCAACCAAGATTCTGTTTGTCTTCTGACCTCTATAAACCCCAAATCTGTCCAGTGTGTTTCAAGTCATTAGAGGTTAGTATCAATCTGGTGTCAGTGTCCACAAAACTTAAAGACAGAGTTTTATTCTTTGTCCTGTGCACAGTCACTTTCATGAATTGCTGCATGTCTCTGGGAGAAAATGTGGGGATGATTACCATGTGGCTGCATTGAAGAATGTTTCCTCGAAGAGAGATGGCTTTCTCCATAAACACGAACTGGTTTCCCCAGCTATCCTGAAGTAGAGCATTTTTGTGAAACATTTTGTGAGCTGAAATGGCACAAAGGGAAAAGTATTTCCCACTTTCTGAAAGTTTGCATGATGCCACTTCACTTTTTAAAAGACCTACATTTGTATCTGTTTTTGCTAACTGAAATAAATCCAAAGAAGATTTTTGTTTTTAATAAAAAATCTGTTACTTTTCCAATGTAGGTCTATTGTAAAAATGAAGTGGTCTAATGCAAACTTTCAGACAGTGGGAGATACCTATATCTTGAATTCTGTGAAATGTCTTAGATCTAGAACTTGAGTAAGAGAATATAAACCCACTACAGCAATTTGAATAAGGTTTCTGCTCGCTAAACCTAGAATTTTCCCATTATAATTTTCAAAAGGTATCTTAATAGCTTCTCCACCTAAATTATTCCTAGAGATCCTATGATCAACCATCTATATTTCTACTTGGGACAGTGCTCTGATTATGACCTCTCTCTGAAGTTTATTATAGTAATTGTCCCTAATTTTTGCTAACAGGTAAGCCTCTCTACTACTTCAGCATATCAGTACTCCACTACTGCCATGGAAACTGAGGAGTCCAGTTTCATAACAGTACCTCCCATCATTATCTCCAGCTTCCTAAAGGATATTTACAGAGTTTTGAAGAGGGCTTGGGGAAAAGTGTGTTCCCCCTGAGACCCTAGAGTAGAAACTAGGAGTCGATTAAGTAGATTCCACATAGCACATTCATTCCAACATTCTCTGAACCTTTGGGCACCTTTCCTATTCAGTAGGACTTACAAATTCCAACATCTCAATTTCATTGACCATAGGCCTGCCTTTAAATCATCATCTTAGAATACTACTCATATTCACTTACAGCACTTAAATCAACACAAATCATAAACGCTGAGTGAATACATTCATTTCAGTAAATTCAACCCATACTGATTTTACATTTCATGCTGCTTGGCCTAACAACCTTAAAGTCCCTCTCATTCATGCTCTCCAGACTTTTACTGATACTACTTGCCAGGATTCTACAGCTCTTTCCTTCTAGATTAGTATTTGCACTTCTCCATAAAAGAAGTGCAATAAAAGAATTGGGAGTTAGGCCTGAGAAAATTGGCATTCCATTGAAACACAACTTGCTCCAGCTTATGTAGAGAGCAGTTTCTTTTATTAACAAGAAATTCCAAGTGTATTAGGGAATTCAAATTTCTCACCTTTACCTGTTTTCTTCCCTAATATGCCCATCCCATATCCCAACCTCCCACTCTTTTACAACCATAACCATTTCTTAGCATAGAGATATGGTAGAATTGCACACTTAATTTGCTCTGTAATTCTACTTAGGTTATGATTAGGCCCTGAGCTTGATCCTATGTCTTTAGGAGATAAGACACTCTCCAAACTGCCTTTTTAAAAGTTCTACCTGAACATTGCAATTGGTATCCAAGACAATCAGTGTTTTTTTTTTTTTTTCCTTTGTTGGCATTCTAAGAATGACCACAGAGGAAGTTAGAAAACCAACAGCGCACAGTATTCCTCCATCAAAGTTAAAATAAACTATTTCAGAAGGATTGAGTAACCAACTATGTCAGCTATTGCTGATGGGAAAATGAAAATGACTGAAATTTAACCTTTGGATTTAACAGGTTGTGTCATTATTGACGTTAACAAGAGCGGCTTCAGGGTAAAAACCAGACTTAAGTGGAGATGGAGATAACAGTAGGAGAGTTTCTGGGAACAGTATTAAAATCATATAGTGTTTTCCTGTAACAAGGAGAAAATAAATGTGGTAGTAGCTAGTTGGGGGAGGGAGAGCAGTACATCATCAGCTCTTACCTGGGTGACTGTAGAGTTCTCCTTGTCTTTACCCTTAGTCTTCTAAAGGCTTTTATCAACACTGCAGCCAGTATTTTGTATAAACATCTCTCCAATGGCTTCTCATTTCACTGAGAGTAAAACCCAAAGTCCTTATAATTGCTTAGAGGGCCCTGCATAAGATGGATCCTCATTACCTTTTGACTTTATCTTATTTTAGTCTACCTTCCCCACCCTTCTCACTTAATACTCTCAGTTCACTTTACTCTGTTTTTTTTCCTCTTTATTCCATAGCACTTACCATTTTCCATTATACTATATACTGTATGTTATTTAACATTCTTTAATGTTCTTGCATTTACTTATAATGTTTATTGTTTATTACCCATCTCCCTCTTCTTATATGTAAATTGCATGAGGACTGAGATATTTGTCTGATTTGTTTACTGATGTGTCCCAAACATCTTCACACAGTAGGCACTAAATAAATATTGAATGAATAACCAAATGAATGAATAACTACTTTATAAAGTCTAAAGCTCAAGAATTCAAGCAATACCAGTGTGAGTAACAATAAATATCAGTATTAGACTTAGGTTCTTTCCTTCCTTTTCATGCTACGGTACACCTCATTTGTCTGGCAGATTGCATCTGCTTACAGGAAGCACCTAATAGAGCCAAAGAAATTTCTCGAAATTCAAATTCCTCTTAAGACTTTCATTTTGACTCAAAAATGTTGTGACTAAATTTTCAGCCTTAATTCTTATTTTACTCAGCCATGCACTTTTATAGAGAGAAAAACCAGCACAAGGGACAAAAATTGAGGAGGATAGAAAATGTCCTTACAATATGGCCTTGAAGGCATAATTGAACTTCTGGTAAATACCTCATTTTTGCTGTTTTTTTTTGTTTTGTTTTGTTTTGTTTACCACAAATAGTAGCATAAAAATTCTAAATGGAAGAACTGGGTACACTGCTTTTCTTTAAGATCAAGCTGCAAAATTCCAATGAAGCAGATTCACCCATGAACTAATATGAAAAACTTTAGTTTCCTACAGTTATCAGTAGGTTGTGTTGGGAATCTGGTACATATATTAATATTTTTTTCTGATTATTTCTTTGTCAAACGCTTAAAGACCTTATCATATTTCTTAGTGTAAAGTTCAAGTTTATTGACATGTCTTACATAACCTTAACCTTGTCCTTTCCCAGTTTGCAGCCTCATCTCCTGCTTCCCTCCTCCTTAGCTCCAACCACAATGACCTTCTGAATAACATGTCCTTCTTTGCCTTTAGCACCTTCAGGTGCTATGTCTATGCTGAGGATACTCTTGCCACTATTCTTTATTTAGTTAACTCTTACACATCCTTCTGATCTCAACTTTAAAGTTTCTTAGGAAAGCCTTTTCTGACCCAAAGATTAGGTAAGGTCCCCTATTACATTTTCGTAAAGCACCTTCCACCTTCACTTTATAATTTTATACATTTTGAAAGTATGTATTTATTTTTGTGATTGCTTGTCTAGTTTCCCCTCACCCAAAAGACCAGATTCTAGGTTTTGTAACCACAAGAACCATGTTTAATTTTTTCATCACTGTTTTCATTTTGCCTAGCATATACTAGTCCCACAATATACATATTAGAAGAAAAATGAATCAAGTTATTAACTAGATAACTGTTTCCTATACCCCAGCTCTTGACTGTGTTAGTTGTCCCTGTTACGATCTCCATTATTACTCTATTTTTCCACTAGTTGGCATTGCACTTTATGACAACTGCATATGTGTATACACACACACACACACACACACACAAAGGACAACATGAAGGAAGAAAACATAACTGATTTCCTCTCTATGTTTTTGGTGGAGCCTGTAATATTGTTTGACACATAATATACCTAGAGCTGTAGTTTTTGTTTCTTTCAACATTTCCCTCTTATGCCAGCAAATATTTCTTACTATAAACCTGTTTTCAGGAGAATCTTTGGCCAGGTTATACTTTAGAGTTGTTACAGTTTAAAAGGCTAGAGTCAGTATCCAAATTCTGCCAAAAGGAGTTTTATTAATAAATGAAATAAAGTCAATATAATGAAAATGGGAAAATTGGTCTAAACTCTATATCCCAAATATCCTTAATATCATCTAGTCCATAAAGACTAGATGGGCAAGAATATATTAACTACTTAAAATCTAATATAACGTTTTCTGTAAGATCTGCCACACTACCTCCTACTACATGAGATGAGTTTTCTAAAATACAATTTGCAACTGTGCCCAGGGACAAAATTTGTGTATTATTCTTAGATCTTACCCTAAGTTAGTGCTTGATCCTCACCTGTGGCTTTTTGCTACTCCCTAAACTTAATGATGTACTGAAGCAACCTCATATTGGTTTGAGAGAATGATCCCGCCCTATAACAGACTAATTAAAGGATGGCATCTCTTTGCGGTACCTTAAACTTCTTCATTGTTATTTTTAATAACAATCATTGATGTCATTTCAAAAATAAAGTGTTTTAGCTGTGGGGAAGTCACAGAATCAAGTCTTTTTTTACACTCCCTACAACCACAGTTCTGAGAGGATGTCAGTGACGCCTCAGAATTCTTCTCATCTTTGAATCTTTTTTTCTGCTTCCTTGTTTTCCTTAAACATTTATATTATCTAGACAGGCAGAATAAGAACTAGTGAAAGAAAGCACTATAATTCCTTTGTCAATTTTCTCCTGATTTGCTCTTCCTTCCCTCTTTTCACCTTTGAACTAATAAATCCACTAAACATTTAAATGTGCCCTGATTGAGTAAAAATATTAAGAAAAAGGGAGATTACAGAAAACACAAATGCAATAATCAAATTATTATTGTGAACTTTCTCCCTAGAATTGGGAATGAGACAAGGACGCAAGTATCCTCACTTCTATTCAAAATTTTATTCATTATCTAACTATCCAGTACAATAAAGCCTAGGAACAAAGGAGACAGAAACAGTATAATGGTTAGATAAAATGAATGAAACTAGTATTATCTGAAAGCATGATTGTTTACATCGAAAATTCAGAAGAATCTACCAAAAAACTTTTAGAATTAATAAATGCTTTAGCAAGGAGACCGTATGCAGAGTCAACAGACAAATAAATTGTATTTCTACATATTAGCAATATAAGTAACATTGAAATTTAAAAATAAAGTTAACTACAGAAACAGTAAAATATGTCAAATGCTTAAATAAATCTGACAAATGATGTGCAATACTTCTAGACTAAAAACTCCAAAAGAGTATGAGAGAAATTTTAAAAAGCAATAAATAAATGAGTAGGTATACTTCTACGTGGATTGGAAATTCAAAGTATAAAAATGTCAATTCTTCCCAAATTAATCTATAGATTTAGTGTAGTTCCAATTAAAATGCCAGCAAGGGTGCATATGCATGTGTGTGTGTGTAAATAGATAACCAGGTTCTCAAACTCATATGGTAATGAAAAGAGCTAAAAATAGTCAAAGCAATCTTGAAGAAGTAAGAAAAACTGAAAAACTTACTCCATTTATCAATATCTAAGATAAAATTACTGTGATTTAGACAATGTGATACTGATGCAACAATAGACAAGTTTATCATTTAAATAGAATAGAGAGTTAAAAAATAAACCCACACATAAATGCTCAACTGATTTACAACAAAGGTGGCACTGGTGCTTTAAGATATGAATGATCTTTTCAATAAATGGTGCTGGGTACATTATATGAGAAAAATGTATCTGGATTTCTATCTCTTACATAACGAAAAATTAGTAAAAGATCAATAGCAGATATAAATATGAAAAGTAGATTAATAAAGCTTTTAAGGAGATCAACAGAATAAAATTTTTATGAGGTTAATAGACAAGATTCTCAAATGAAACTCAAAAAGTGCTAATCATTAAAGAAAAGAAAAATGATAACTGATCTTAAATTTAAGAACTTCTGTTTATCAGAAGTCACCTTTATAACATGGAAAAATGTCACAGAATAAGAGAAGATCTTCACTATAAATATTACTGGCAAAGGACTAGTTTCTAGAATATATCAAGTTCTCTAACAAATTATTAAGAAAAACAGGATTTATCCAATAGATGGACAAAAGATTTATGGGGACATTTCACAAAAGAGGATATCCAAATTACCAATAAATATAAGTAAATATATTCATCTGCATTGTGATTGTGTATCAGAAAATGCAGATTAAAATCACATCGTGATACCATAAAACACACACCATAATAATTAAAGTAAAATGATGGAAAATATAAAGTATTAGCAAGTGTTTGGGGTACCTGAAACTCTCATAACCTGGTGGTGGGAGTAGCAATTAGTAAAACCACTTTGTAAGTCTGCAAGGCAGAATCTACCAAAGCTAAAAATTTGCATACCTGATGACCCAACAATTCTACTCCTAGATTTATACCTAATATAATGTGCATATGTTTGCCAAAGATATGTATGAGAATGTTCATTGCAGCACTTATCATAAACCACCAAACTGACAATTACCCAGATTTCTGTCATTGGATAAAGTGTGCTATATTCACAAAATGAAGTGCCATACTTCTACAATGAGAATGGATAATTCTCAACTACATAGAACAACATGGATAAATTTCAAACATATAATACTGAGCAAAATAAGTCAGGAAGAAAAATATACACAAGATGACATTCAGATATAGTACAAAGACATACAAAATTAATCTATGCTGTTAGAAGTCAGGGTAGAGGCTACTCCCATAGGTATAGTGACTGGAAGGAAACAGAAGCCTCTGTAGTATTATTGGTAATGATCTGGGTTATTTTTTTGTTTGTTTTGTTTTAGGATTTTATCTCAGAGCAATTAGGCAAGGCTATTTAGCTAGAAATTTCATCAAGCTGTATGTTCATGATACGTGATCTTTTTTGGATGTGGATTAAACTTCAACAAAAATTTTTTTAATTTTTTCCAAATCTAAAAGGAGAGGTTTTGTTTTATTTTATTTTATTTCATCGCAGGGTCCCTAATTTTCATTGTGTAATATATTTCTTTTTTATGCTATTGTATATAGTTTTTCTTTGAATAATAAGGTTTTGTTTTTATTAATAGACAAAATTCCAATCCAAGCTGTGCCCCATTATACACATCTTGTATTATATAACATGAGAGAGAGAGAGAGTACAAGCTATTTAATTCTGATATTTCCATTTCTGGAATAAAAACCAGAAGTTTCAGATTTAAGTAATTTTTATTAGAACCACCCATGGCAAAAAAGCAGGCCCAACATGTGTGCCCCAAATTATTCCTGTCATCAGTCTTTTCAACATACTCAGAATACATAATCTTTCACTTTTATGACAGAAATGCATTAACTTATTCAATTTTGCAAGCTTTAAAAATATTATTAAATATTTAAAGCAAAGACCCATCTTAGAAAATGTTATGCATATTTCTCTAATAGAAATTTTATACTGAATTTCTCTGAACAAGCAAATTAACTTTCTTTTGAAAGAAGGAGGGGAAAAAACCCACAATATTCAAAACACAGAGACCATAAACATATCAGTATATACTGCATTATGAATAATGAGATTAGAATTTTCATAATGATTTTTATTTAAAATTCACATAATTTCATGTTCCTATGGACTACCTACCTCAGTCTTAGGCAGGTGTTATGCCCCTGGTTCTCAGGGATGGGAGACTTCTCAATAATCTATCTCTCCTCTAGCAGTAGAGGGACTCTTATGGTCTCAGGACCACAACAGCAGAGATTTCCCACTCCACCAACCACAAATATTCAATGTTTGATATACTGAAACCACATTTTTTTATATCTATAAAAAATTACTGTCCTGGTATGTAAACTAGAAGCCTTGTTAGGACAGATGAAAGGGAGTCATTGGGGTGCCTCTCTTTTATAATAGAAGCATATCATCATTTTCTGATTTCATAAGTCCATCAAATACTTTCCACATTATACACAGTATTTCACACATAGATACTCATGTACTCTTTCACATGTGCACACAGAAACACATACACTAAAAACATAACACCAAATGAACAAATCAAATAAAATTACACAATCTTTCTAACTGTCTTGACATACTTATGTTACTTCATTCATATTTCTAACTCAGATATTACTTGTAATTACCAGATTCATTAAATTGTCGCTATTGGCTTTGGTTTAGGGATTCCCACTATAACACTAACCAAAATACCACCAACAACTGGTTAATTATTTTTAAGATCATGTATTTTATTGACTACATCAGGTACATGATACTTCCTGACGATCAAATAACTTAAATTTTGAAAAACAGGAATCTCCAAGGGAAAAGTGAATGGGATTACTGGCTTTCCTGTAACAGGCCCAAATGCCATACAAGCTAGAGGAAACATTCAGCTGAAATTTTAAATAAATGGCTAAAAGTTGAGTGTGATATCTCACATGTATAGAAACTTGGGATGTTAAAATCACAAGAGGAACTGACATCTACTTAAAGGCTCTTTTCCACAGGATTCACTATATGTTCTCAAGAAAGACTAATAGAGGACAAGAGTCTAGACAAAGCCTTATTTATGATGCAAGCCTAGAGGACGAGAAAAAATAGTTACTGTGGAAAAGACACAAATCCTCACTGGGATTCTTCTTCCTTATATGTCCCACAGAACAAAAGTCTAAAGCATAACAAACACCATCACCCTCAGGCCATAGACCAAAACCCATTACAGCTAATGGAGGAAGAACAGCAACAAAAAGCAACCCCTACTTCTGAGGTAAGGGTAGGAATATATTCTGAGCTGAGACCATAGGAGTCCCTCTACTGCTGGAAGAGAGATAGGATCACTGAGAAGTCTCCCATCCTTGAGAACCAGGGATATAACTTCTGCCTAAGACTGAGATAGGACCATAGCAGAAGAGATTATCCACTCCACCATCCACTACCAACATAGGAAGGGTTATGTAAAGAGTAACAGCAGTCTAATCCTGGGGGAAAATCAAGAGAGAGAAATCTTCTCTAAAGATAGGTGTAATGGGAAGACCTAAAACTAAGGGTGGAACAAACAATAGGAAAACTCTCTGGAAGATCAACCCCAACCTAAACACAGGTAACTCAGAGGCATTTGTAACCTGTGGTACACTGAAGGCAGGCATAGCAACAAATCAAATCTAGCTAAACCCTTAACTAAACTGACTCAAACTTTGAAATTAAAAACAGAAAAAAGAGGGTATGTACATTTCCAAGCATGAATATTACTTACCTAATTTTCTGCTATTCTATATAAGATGTCTGGATTTCATCCCCAAATTACAAGACACACAAGGAACCAAAAAAAAACAACACAGGGTGAAGAGACAAAGCAATCAACAAAACCAGATTCAGAAATGAGAGAGCTGTTGGAACTATCAGACAGGGAGTTTAAAACAAATTTGGTTAATAAATCAAAGGCTGTAGTGGAAATGGCAGACAACATGCATTATCATATGGTAAACTATATAAAAAAAGAACATAATGGAAATGCTAGAAATGAAATACACATTAACACTGGTAAAGAATGTTTTCAGTGGTCCCATCAGTAGATGATACATATAAAGAAAGAATCAGTGACTTGAAGATAGATCAATAGAAACTGCCCAAACTGAAATGCAAAGATGAAAAAATAAAAGATTAAATTTAAAACAGAACAGAGCATAGTGAAGCCAAGGACTGTGGGAAAATATAAATCTAACATACATGATAGTAGATCTATAAGAGGAGAAAAGTGAAAAAATGGGGCAGAAGAAGTATTCAAAGATGACAGTGCATAAGAAGTTTCTAAAGTTAATGAAAAATTAAAAAGGCAGTTTCAAGAAGCTTGCATAACATCAAGCAAGGCAATTAAAACAAAAACAAACTAGTTATAAGTTACTCAAGCAGTTGAAAATCTAAGACAAAGAGAACATTTTGAACGCAGCCAGATAATATAACATATTGCATACAGGTAAACAAAGGTAAAATTTGCACCAGAATTTCTGTCAGTGAATACAACAAAGTACAATCTTGATTATGCTTAAGAAAGTCAACCCAGAATTCTGTACTCAGAGAAGATACCTATCATAAATGAAGGAGCAATAAAGACTTCTTTTTTTCTTCAGACACAGAAAAGCAGAGAGCTCTTTACTTGAAGACTTAAATACAATAAATTTTAAAGGAAGTTGTTCAGTCATAAAAAATATAATAAACTTTATTAAAAAACTTATCTACATAAAGAAATTGATAATGTTGAGAGTGGAATAATAAAGATGAATATATACTTTATTTTTTTCTTCTTATAATTGCTCTAATAGAAAAATGACTGATTTAAACAAAAATAGTAGCAATGTACTATGTGTTTATAGCATATGTAGGAGTAAAATATGTGATAAAATAGCACAATGGATGAGGGAGAGAAACTGTTGTAAGATACTTTCACTATACATGAAGTGGTACAGTATTATTTGAAGATAAACTGGGATTAGAGAGGCATATTGGGAAGTCTAGGATAACAACCACATTTTAAAAAATATGTATATATAATAAGTCACAAGTGAGATAAGATGGATTTGTAAAAAATAATAATTAATCCAAAAAATGGCAATAAAAGAGTGAAAGAGAAGCAAAAGCATATGAAAAAATTAGAAAAAAAATCAAAATATAGACTTTAATCATATTAGCAAAAGTAAATGTAAATGGTCTAAACACACACTTATTTTAAAAGACAGATTGTTCAACTGAATAACAAAATAAGGCAAGAGCCAACTCTAAGCCAACTCTAAGCTCTCTAAAAATTAAAACAAAACACTTAAAGTAGAAAGACACAAACACTTTCCAAAATATCTGGGGTAGCTATATTGATATCAGACAATGTAGATTTCAGAATAAGGGATATTGCAAATTATACTTAGGAAAATTGAATAATTATAAATATGTCATTCTACAAGGACATGATAACAATGTTAAATGGATATGCATCTAAAAACAGAGCTTCAAATTACATAATTCTCCTTAAACTCTTCTAAAGATTAAATTTCAATCCAATTCAAATTCCAATCCAAATTCAAGCAGAGTTGTGTGTGTGTGTGTGTGTGTATAGAAATTAACAAGTTGATTCTAAAATATTTATGAAAATTCATAGGAGCTAGAATAACTCAAAAAGAAGAATAAAGTTGGAGGATACACACTACGTGAATTCAGGACTCATTATAAAGCTGCAGAAATCAAGGTAGTATGTTATTGGAGAAAGGATGGACACATAGATCAATGGAACAGAATTGAGAATTTAGAAATAAGTCCACACATACATGGTGAGTTGATGTTTGACAAAAGTATAATGACAATTCAATGAAAAAGAATGGTATTTTCAATAAATGATGATGAAACAAGTTTACATTCATAGACAATAAAGTGAATTGTATTCCTACTTCATACCATATAAAAAATTAATTCAGAATCAATCACAGACCTAAATGTAATAATTAAAACTACAAAGCATCTGGAAGAAAATCTTTATGAGATTGGGTTAGGTGAAATTATATAGACACAACACCAAAAGGTTGAATCATAAAAGAAAACAAACTAATAAATTGAATTTCATCAAAATTAAGGAATTTACTCCTTGAAAGACACTACTAAGAGAATTAAATGTGACAGACTGAGAGGAAATAATTTCAAGCACATATCACATAAAATATGTATATCTAGAATATATTTAAAAACTTCCAAAGCTCAATATAAAAATTAACAACTAAAACATAAATAGATAAATATTTAAACACTATTCCATAAAAAAACTGTAAATCAGCATGTGAAAAGATGTCCAACATCACTACCCATTGGAGAAATGTAAATTAAAACTACAACTAGATACCACAACAGACCAGTCTGACAATACCAAGAGCTGGCAAAGAGGCAAAGCTACTGGAGCTCTCAAACAGTACGTGTATAAAATGACAAATTTTACAACTACCTTGGAAACAGTTGGGCCATGTCTTACAAAATTAAACATATGTTTACCACATAACCCAATAATCCTACACGTGGGTATTTACCCTAGTAAAATTAAAACATGTTCTCACAAAACTCTTTATGCAAATATTTAGAGCAGCTTTATTCATAACTGCCCCAACCTGGAAACCCAAATGTCCCTCTTCTGAGGAATGATTGAATGACCCATGGTATATCTATAAAATGAAATTCTACTTGGCAATAAAGAGGAGAAAACTGCTGGCATACACAACACGGATGATTCCATAGTGCATTCTGCAGTGTCAAACTCCAAATGCTACATACTGAATAATTCCATTAATAATGCCATCTGAAAAAGTCTACACTGTAGAAAAAGATAACAGATCAGTGTTGCTAGAGGATGAGGATGAAGGTAGGGGTTACTTACAACGTGCCTCCAGAAAAATATTTCTGATTTAATGAAGGTGTTCTCTATCTTTATCTTAATGATGTTGCATAACCATATGCATTTGCCAAAACTTGTATAATTGCACACCAAAAAGGTTACTTTTACTGTGTCTAAATTGCCCTTTAATCTTTTTTTTTAAATGGGGAGAAGAACCTTTCATTTAACAAGGCATTTTCAGACACACCCCAATTTAAATTAGTGTCCTCTAAAAAATAGTGCAATTAAATTAAAATTTCAATAATTTGGCTGTATTAAATCAAATATAGAACATCGTTCACTTACCTCTATTTTATGAAAGGAAATTTATTTCCAAGTAAAAAGCTTGTGTTTTTTTTTTCCCAACAAAACATGTTAAATGAAGTCAGTATGAATAAAATTAAGAATATTTATTATAGAGTAAAAACTGCAAGAATATAATATGTAGTTGCAGTATTTTACATGTCCAAATATGCTTCCTCACCACATAGTTGCATTCATGTGACTGTTTTTTGAGTGATGGTAAAGCCATTATTAGTAACTGACTGTATATAACTACATTTTCAGTGACAATATGACAATGAAAAGTGCATTAACATACCATGACTGTAGCCTTTTGAAAATTTTCACACTGAAATTTTGCATAGCTGTGTGCATTTATCTAACCATCATTTGGATCAGATGTATCACTATAGACAATATAGACACATGAAGGGAAAATGCCTCTCATTTTTTCTAAGAACAAATTTTATAAATAAAAGTTGTTATGTTTCAGTTATAGAACAAATTGCAGTTTATAACCAAGACTATTGGAAGATAAGAAAAAGGAGAAATAAAAGTGTTTAACAGTAAGACACAACAGAGAACTTTTAAGCCAAGAACACTTTCAAGAGGTATAGAAAAGATAGAAGACTTTAAATATAGATTTCATTATTAAAAACCACTGGGAGCCATTGAAAGAATGGCTTTACAACTACCTTGGAAACAGTTGGGCCATGTCTTACAAAATTACATGTCTTACTTAAAAACCTTTTGGGAGCTAACATTTATGTTGATTACATACATCTCCTTCTTTATTTCCTCTACCTGATTCATCAGTAAATAGCCTGCAGTTCTGTAGCTATCATTTTTATCATCTATTCAAAACATTTTGGTTGTCACAAATTCACCAAATAATTGGTCTTTTTGCCTTAATTGATTTGAATTACATGTCATTTCAAAACTAAAGGACAATGGACTCAATTTTCTAATGACAGGTAAATATGGTTTGCAAAGGTTGAATTGATGGGGTTTTGACTAGACAAATGAGCTATTAAGGTCCTTTAAACAATCCATTAGTTGCTAATGGTTTAGGGACATCTGTTGATGACACTGAAGTTGATCAATTTTAGGTGCAACTTTACTGTTGGGAAATCCAACCACCAAATCACTCAGAAATTTAAATGAGGTTAATGCTTGCATGTCTACCTACTTTGTAGATCACAGCTTCTGACCTTTGCTTGTCACTCTCTGTGCCAGAACAACAAAATGATAAGACATGAAGAAGAAAGTATTATTTTTTTTTATTTTAAATTGAAAATTTTAACACAAATGCCAATTTTGCATTACTTTTCTATAAATTTAGAGACTACATGAAATTAACATTTTTTATAATATAAAGCTTAAATACATAAGGGGAAAATATAAAAACTTCATCCTTCCAAATTTAACTGTATATGTAAAAATAATGCATGTCTGTATTTTTTCTAAATTATATTAACTTTGACTCTGAATATCCTCTCCACGGTGCTGGAGAAATTTAGCCTTGGTCATTTCTGATGCACCTATCTTCCAGTGAAGGCAAGACACTTGGATCATATCAATGCTAACATATGGGGAAAACCCTCTCTTCATCTTTTATCAGTTCTCATAAATACATTGTCCATGTTCCCTGAAGATTATTATCCCATTTGACATGTTCCCTTCAGGTCTGATACCAATGCATTTACCAGGCCTTGATACTGACTCTCTTTCCTCTGAAGCCTTGCTTTCTGTTTGAGAAGTTGCCAGGACATAAAATTCTGGAGTCAGCCAGACCTGGATTTCACCCTTGACTCTACTGCTCATTTGCTGTGTGACCTTGAACAAGTTGCTTAATCGTTCCAAGTCTCCGCTTCTTCAGCTCTACTACAGGCAATAAAAAATTACCAGAGTGACTGTGCTGTCACCCTGTTGTGATACTTAATAAGATAATATATGTAAATCACTTAGCATGCTGCCAAGCATATTGTAATGAAGTTTGGTTATTTGGTAGCTATGTGTATATTTCTCAGCATTAGTTCTTCTTAGAAGATATTGACACAGATCACTGTAAAACAAAATAAATAAAAAACAAAAGATCTAGGGGAAGATGGCAGAAGAGTAAGATGCGGAGATCACCTTCCTCCCCACAGATACATCAGAAATACATCTACACATGGAACAACTCTTACAGAACACCTACTGAACGCTGGCAGAAGACCTCAGACCTCCCAAAAAGCAAGAAACTCCCCACGTACCTGGGTAGGGTAAAAGAAAAAAGAATACACAGAGACAAAAGAATAGGGATGCGACCTGCACCAGTGGGAGGGAGCCGTGAAGGAGGAAAGGTTTCCACACGCTAGGAGCCCCTTTGCAGGTGGAGACTGCAGGTGGTGGAGGGGGAAATCTTTGGAGCCGTAGAGGAGAGCACAGCAACAGGGGTGTGGAGGGCAAAGCGGGGAGATTCCCGCACAGAGGATCTGTGCTGACCAGCACTCACCAGCCCGAGAGGCTTCTCTGCTCACCCGCCGGGGCTGGTGGAGCTAGGTGCTGAGGCTCAGGCTTCGGTCCGAGCGCAAGGAGAAGACTGGTGGCGTGAACACAGCCTGAACGGGTTAGTGCACCAGGGCTAGCCAGGAGGGAGTCCGGGGAAAAGTCTGGACCTGCCGATGAGGCAAGAGACTTTTTCTTCCCTCTTTGTTTCCTGGTGCAGGAGGAGAGGGGATTAAGAGCGCTGCTTAAAGGAGCTCCAGAGACGGGCGTGAGCTGCAGTTAAAACCCGGACCCCAGAGATGGGCATGAGACGCTAAGGCTGCTGCTGCCGCCACCAAGAAGCCTGTGTGAGCACAGGTCACTCTCCACACCTCCCTTCCGGGGAGCCTGTGCAGCCCGTCACAGCCAGGGTCCCGGAATCCAGGGACAACTTCCCCGGGAGAACGCACGGCACACCTCAGGCTGGTGCAACATCATTCCGGCCTCTGCTGCTTCAGGCTCACCCTGCAATCCATACCCCTCCCTCCCCACGGCCTGAGTGAGCCAGAGCCCCCGAATCAGCGGCTCCTTTAACCTCGTCCTCTCTGAGCGAAAAACAGACACCCTCTGGTGACCTACACGCAGAGGTGGGGCCAAATCAAAAGCTGAGCCCCTGGGAGCTGTGAGAACAAAGAGAAAGGGAAATCTCTCTGAGCAGAGGATTAAAGCTCCACAATCAACTTGATGTACCCTGCATCTGTGGAATACCTGAATAGACAACGAATCTTCCCAAATTGAGGAGGTGGACTTTGAGAGCAAGATTTATTATTTTTTCCCCTTTTCCTCTTTTTGTGAGTGTGTATGTGTTTGCTTCTGTGTGAGATTTTGCTGTATAGCTTTGCTTTCACCACTTGTCCTAGGGTTCTATCTGTCCATTTTCTTTTTGTTTTTTTTTTAAAACCCAAAATAATTAAGAAAATGGGAATAGGAACATACATATCAATAATTACCTTAAATGTAAATGGCTTAAATGCTCCCACCAAAAGATACAGACTGGCAGAATGGATACAAAAACAAGATGCATATATATGCTGCCTACAAGAGACCCACTTCAGACCTAGAGACACGTACAGACTGAAAGTAAGGGGATGGAAAAAGATATTCCTTGCAAATGGAAACCAGAAGAAAGCTGGAGTAGCAATTCTCATATCAGACAAAATAGACTTTAAAATAAAGACTATTAAAAGAGACAAAGGAGGACACTACATAATGAGCAAGGGATCAATCCAAGAAGATATAGCAATTGTAAATATTTATGGACACAACATAGGAGCACCTCAAAACATAAGGCAAATACTAACAGCCATAAAAGGGGAAATCGACAGTAACACATTGATAGTATGGGACTTTAATACCCCACTTTCACCACTGGACAGATCATCCTAAATGAAAATAAGTAAGGAAACACAAGCTTTAAATGATACATTAAACAAGATGGACTTAATTGATATTTATAGTACATTCCAACCAAAAACAATGGAATACACATTTTCCTCAAGAGCTCATGGAACATTCTTCAGGATAGATCATATCTTGGATCACAAATCAAGCCTTGGTAAATTTAAGAAAACTGAAATTGTATAAAGTATCTTTTTTGATCACAAGGCTATGAGACTAGATATCAATTACAGGAAAAGATTTGTAAAAAATACAAACACATGGAGGCTAAACAATACACTACTTAATAACGAAGTGATCACTGAAGAAATCAAAGAGGAAATTAAAAAATACCTAGAAACAAATGACAATGGAGACATGATGACCCAAAACCTATGGGATGCAGCAAAAGCAGTTCTAAGAGGGAAGTTTATAGCAATACAATCCTACTTTAAGAAACAGGAAACATCTCGAATAAACAACCTAACCTTGCACCTAAAGCAATTGGAGAAAGAAGAACAAAAAAACGCCAAAGTTAACAGAAGGAAAGAAATCATAAAAATCAGGTCAGAAATAAATGAAAAAGAAATGAAGGAAACGATAGCAAAGATCAATAAAACTAAAAGCTGGTTCTTTGAGAAGATAAACAAAATTGATAAACCATTAGCCAGACTCATCAAGAAAAAAAAGGAGAAGACTCAAATCAATAGAATTAGAAATGAAAAAACACTCCCATTTACCACTGCAACAAAAAGAATAAAATATCTAGGAATAAACCTACCTAAGGAAACTAAAAACCTCTATGAAGAAAGTTATAAGAAACTGATGAAAAAAATTAAAGATGACACAAAAAGATGGAGAGATATACCATGTTCTTGGATTGGAAGAACCAACATTGTGAAAATGACTCTACTACCCAAAGCAATCTACAGATT
>NW_020185328.1:12928398-12936027 GCF_003031525.2 Neophocaena asiaeorientalis asiaeorientalis
AAACAAAAAGCAAATCACAGAAGTGGTATGAGTGAGTTAGCTCATCACAAGTCTTTATACAGCATCCATAATGTTAAAATAATGAGCAATTGTAGTGGAATAAATGGAATAAGAGATATTGTCCCTTCTCTCAAGGACTATATGATATAACCAAAGAGACAAACATACATACAAAAAAGTGCCTGTGTATGAGCATGTTTAATGTTGTGTGTGAAGTGCTAATGGGGTACTTTTGTCGGAATTTCCAGCATAAAGTTCAAAAAATGGTAAGATGTCAGATGGAAGCTCAGTCATAGAAACCTTAGTTGAAGAATATAGAGAAAGAAAAGAAGAATTTTTTTCTTGATTTGTTTTTGCTCTTGAGGGTCTGAGCATGGTACATCCACAAAACAGGGTCTGAGCATGGTACATCCACAAAACATGGTACATCCACAAAACAGAATTTTTTCTTGATTTGTTTTTGGTTTTGAGAGTCTGAGCATGGTACATCCACAAAACAGATTTCAGAAGGACAAAAAATAATGAGTTAAGTAGGTAATTAGTGATCACAAATGTAGGAGAACAGAGAAAATAAGAGATTACAGATTTAATCAAGTGTCAAATGCCTTCTATATGTCACATATGACAAATACAAAAACAAAACAAAAAGCAAAGCAAAGAAAAAACAAAACAAAACAAAAATACCCTTTGGATTTTTGGTTGAGTTGCTTAGAGAGCAGAGCAGAGAATCATTTTCCTTCAGTGCTATTAGCACCAGGCTGACGAATAGGTTTTATTTTATCAGAAACATTGATTGAACCCCTACTTATGCCAGGCTAATAATAGTATAGTAACAGTAATGAGAAGATAACAAAAACTTAATCGCTCTTCAAGGCCCTCAGAGATAATGTTTTGTGGGATGAGATGGAAGAAGGGCTTCCTTTTCTTTCAGAAATTCAAATCTCTTAATCCAGGTTCAATGAAAATGCTTCTAAGAAGCTATTCCATTAGAAAGAACAGTGGTATTATCACCCCAGAAAGGGATACTTTAGATTTTGGAGACCTTTCTGTGTCCCAATATCCACCATACAAGGAAGAAAATTCTACTACAACTACATAACTCAGCCTTTCACATGCTTTTTTACTTGAGTCTACACCAAGGTATCTGCTCATTTCCTGAAAGGAGCCCTAACTACAGAAAGCAAGACAATGCTTTTAAGATTTTCCTAAACTTGATAGATTAAAGGCTGCTCAGCAGGCCTCTTTGGAGAAGCTATTATGGAAATTAAAATGCCCTTTTAAAAATCAAATAAGTCCCTCCCAGAGTTATGTTCCATTTCTATGCCATCTTGCTTCCCTATGAAAAAACAAATGCTTATGGATAATGTTCATTGTGCTGGGAATATCCAAAGCAATAAATGGCTTTTAAAGTTGATTAAATGCTAAAGTGAAGCTTTTTGATAACCATAAGAGCTGACTATTGTAAGTGTACTCCAGTGTCATGAATATTACTGCTAATATATGATAAGATTTTTAAAAGGACATAATAAAGTATAATAAAGAATAGATCACTTCCTTCCCTTTTGAGCTTTGGAAAGAGCTATCTTCTTTTCCTTTGGTCTTTACAATGATAGCAATAGGGAAGTCCTTTTGAAGTAGTGACTTGGGCAGGGAGGTTATATAATGAGATTAATAACTTAAAGGAGTGGACTATGCAATATACCATGATGAGATTAAAGATGTTTTAATACCAAAACAGACTTTGTGGCTTGATGGAGAGAATATAATTTAACATTTGAGAGCTGAGATTGACAGAATCTTTTGTTGATTAATAATGGTGGGTGCATCTTTCTGAACACTGATTAGCTTGGGAGATTGTGAGAAGAGCATTTTATAGTACTGAGATTATATTAAAATAAAAATATAATAAGTAGAAGGATTATAATGAAATGAACTATTGCACTTTGAGTCAATGTTTCAAATTATATTTCAGATATAAAAAGTGAAATCTACATATTTAAACAAATGTGTATTCAAAGGATAATGGGTTCATTATGGGAGTTATTTGTTTTTGTTTTTTTTTAATTTGGGGACTAGACTATTATGACATCTAAATATATATAATGTATATTTCACTTTCTTTATGTTGATGAGATATGTTTATACCTTGTATCATATTTATATTACTAATGACACTGATAATCATTATTTATGTTTATTGATCATCTTCCAAGCATTATATTAATATTTGCATTTTACCAGTGTGATTTCATTAAATCTTGCAACAGTTCAATAATGTTCATTAGTAGTAACTGCAAGAACTAAGACTCAAACCTAAACTCTCAAAATTCGAAGTCCAGAAGATATATAATATATATGTGTTTTATATATTTATATTTATAATACATTTTAAATATATATAAATTTCCAAAGGACTGATAATTAAATAGGAGAGAAGTCACTTATCTCTATAAAGCTGCAGTAGATAGCTCAAGATCAAGATGGTGGAGTAGGAGAACACAGAGATGACCTCCCCTTACAAACACATCAAAAATACATCTACCTGTGGAGAAATTCTCACTGAAATTAAACTTGAGACTGGAAAAAATACTCTTATATAATTAAGACTATAGTAAAGATCCACACAGGATTGGGTAGGAAGGGAAAAGAATTAGGTCGGGCCCTGTGTCTTTGGAAGGGATACAGAATAAGAGGGGATCATATGGGCCTGGAGATCCTCCCTGAAGGGTGGGTTGTTCAAACCACATATTGGATATCCCAGCCTGGGGTCTGACACTGGGAGGATGAATCCCCTTAGCTGGTTTCAAAACCAATGGGACTGACAGCAGAGCTGTAAGAAACCTAGACTCCACTCATGAAGAACACACACACTCTTACTTACTTTAGAAAAGGGAAGGGAGCAGATTGAAAGTGCCTGGGACTCCAGCTAGTTCCCTGTGACTGCTCCAGTGTGCTCCCCAGCCCAAGCTGACTACCCACTTAGGCCCACTTGCTCCATGGCACAGCTCCACACTAGGGTGAAGGCTGCCAAAACTGAGGAAAATGCATGATTGTGGTGGATAGAGCTGGCTCAGACCCAGCACAGCATCTGAACAAGGTAAGGTCAGTGATTTTTGGCAGTCATGGGGACAGCAAATCAGAAGCAGTCCAGAACTCTGGAGCTGAGACCACCCAACACATGACCCACCCCATGCTGAGCACTGATCCAGCCCCTCTTGCTCTGCGGCTCACACCTGGCTCTGGCTGTAGCCACATCCACCTACAGCTCCACCTCCTACCAAGGTGTTAGCTACCAGCACATCCTAGGGGAAGACATGAGTCATGCTCACATCAGACACAGCTCTCCCACCAAAGTCACTGGGCAGACACAGATTGTGTAGGGACACTTTCACATAAGGACACTTGCACATAAGGACACAACATCAAGACCTGGATAGGTAATTATTTCACCTAATTTCACAGAGACAGAAAGTTAAGCAAAATGAGAAGACAGACAAAGTTATTTCAAATGAAAGAACAAGAAAAAAAACACTGAAAAAATCAATTAGTGAAACAGAGATAATTTACCAGATTGACTTGAGAGCATTAGCAATAAAACTGCTAACTGAATTAGGGAAAAGAATAGAAGAATACAGTGAGAATTTCAACAGGGTTCTAGAAAATATAAAAAAAAAAAATCAGAGCTGAAGAGCACAATAAGTAAAATAAAAAACACACTAGAAGGAATTAAGAGCAGACTATGTGATACAGAAGAACATATACATGGTCTGCACGATAGAAAAATTCAAATCACCCAATCAGAACAGCAAAAAGAGAAGCTAATTTAAAAAATGACAACAGTTTAAGGAACCTCTCAAGCAACTATTTACATGCATACCAACATTCACAATACTGGGGTCCCAGAAGGAGAAGAAAGAGAGAAAGGGGTAAAGGGGTAAAAAATATGTATCTGATGAAATTATGGTGAAAACTTCCTGAATTTGAAGAAGGAAACAGATATTCAGGTACAGGAAACAAAGAAGGTCCCAAACAAGATGAACTCGAAGATATATCATAATTAAAATGGAAAAATTTAAAGAGAGAATTCTAAAGGCAGTAATAAAAAAAGTGTTATATACAAAGGAACCCTCATAAGACTATCAGCTGATTTTTCTGCAGAAACTTTGTAGGCCAAAAGGGAGTAGAATGATACACTTAAAAAGCTAAAAGGGGAAAACCTAAAACCTAGGATACTCTACCCAGCAAGACTGTCATTTTGAATAGGAGAGATAAAGAACTTCTCAGACAAGTAAAAATAAGAGTTAATCAATACTAAACTGACCCTAAAATAAAAGTTAAAGTGTCTTCTCTAAGTGGAAACAGCTCATGCAGCTCAATATCAAAAAAAAAAAAAAAAAAAAGACCCAGTCAAAAAATGGGCAGAAGACCTGAATACACGTTTCTCCAAGAAAAACATACAGATGGCCAAGAGGCACATGAAAAGATGCTAAACATCACTAATTATCAGAGAAATGCAAATCAAAACTACAATGAGGTATCAACTCACATCCATCAGAATGGCCACCATCAAAAAATCTATAAACAAATAAATGCTGGAGAGGGTGTGGAGAAAGGGGAACCCTCTTGCACTGTTGGTGGGAATGTAAATTGATACAGCCACTATGGAGAACACTATGGAGATTTCTTAAAAAAACTAAAAATAGAACTATCATATGACCCAGCAATCCAACTACTGGGCATATACCCTGAGAAAACCATAATTCAAAAAGATACATGCACACCAATGTTCATTGCAGCACTATTTACAATAGCCAGGACATGGAAGCAGCCTAAATGTCCATCAACAGATGAATGGATAAAGAAGATGTGATACATATATACAATGGAATATTACTCAGCCATTAAAAGGAATGAAATTGAGTCATTTGTAGAGATGTAGATGGACCTAGAGACTGTCATACAGAGTGAAGTAAGTCAGAAAGAGAAAAGTAAATATTGTATATTAATGCATATATGTGAAATCTAGAAAAATGGTACAGATGAAACTATTTGCAAAGCAGAAATAAAGACACAGATGTAGGGAAAAAATGTGTGGACACCAAGACGGGAAAGGGGGGGTTGGATGAATTGGGAGATTGGGATTGACATATATACACTACTATGTATAAACCAGATAACTAATGAGAACCTGCCATTTAAAAAAAACAGCAAAAAACAAACAAAGAAAAACCCATTAGTAGCTTGAAAAAAAAAGAAAGAAATAGGTTTTCTAATCTCTCTTCATATATGTTGCTTGTCTATGATGACCATTGTTGCATAGGAATCATTAATTTTGATAAAAAATAATTTTTAATGTACAAAAAGAAGGAAATACCTGTAGGAAATTAAAAAGCACACTAGGAAAGGCAAATATATAGTAAAGACTGTGGATCAACACTTAAATAAGCTGGCAGGAAGATTAAAAGACATGAAATTGTAAAATCAATTATAACTACAATAAACAGCTAAGGGATAAACATGAAGATGTAAAATGTAATATCAAAAACACAAAACAGGGAGGAGAGTAAAAAACCAAAATGTAGATATTTTAGAATGTGTTTGAACTTAAGTGACTACCAGTTCAACATATGTAGACACAGTAATAGATCAACATATACAAACCCTATGGTAGCTACAAATCAAGAACCCGCAATAGATATACAAAAACTAGAGCTAGAAAACACAAGCATACTACTAAAGAAAATTATTAAAACACAAGAGAAGAAACTGAAAAAGAAAAAAAGAACTAGAAAAACAACCAGAAAACAAATAACAAAATGGCATTAAATACATACCAGTTACTATCACTTTAAATTGTCAATGAAGTAAATGCTCCAATAAAAAGACATAGGGTGACTGCACTAAAAAAGATCCATCTATATGCTGCTTACAAGAGACTCACTTCATAGCTAAAAATACACACAGACTGAAAGTGAGGGGATGGAAAAAACATTTCATGCAAATGAAAATTACAAGAAAGCTGAGGTAGCAATACTCATATCAAAAAAATAGACTGAAACAAAGTCCATAACAAAAGACAAATAAGGGCATTATATAATGATAGAGAGATCAATACCTGAAGAGGATACAAGACTCATTAGCATATATGTACCTAATACAGGAGCCCTAAATATATAAAGCAAATATTAACAGACATAAAGGGAGAAATTGACAATAATACAAAAATAATATAGGAATTTAACACCCATTGTACATCAGTAGACAGATCAGGGCTTCCCTGGTGGAGCAGTGGTTAAGAATCCACCTGCCAATGCAGGGGGCTCAGGTTCGAGCCCTGGCCCAGGAAGATCCCACATGTCACAGAACAACTAAGCCTGTGTGCCACAACTACTGAGCCTGCACTCCAGAGCCCGCGAGCCACAACTCCTGAAGCCCGGGAATCTAGAGCCCATGCTCTGCAACAAGAGAAGTCACTGCAATGAGAAGCCCGCACACTGCAACGAAGAGTAGCCCTTACTCACCCCAACTAGAGGAAGTCCATGCACAGCAACAAAGACCCAACACAGCCAAAAATAAATAAATAAAATAAATCAGTTAAAAAGAAAACAAAATAGACAGATCATCTAGACAGAAAATCAATAATGAAACAGTGGTCTTAAATGACACATTAGACCAACTGGACTTGATAGATCCCTAAAGGACATTCCATCCTAAAACAGCAGAATACACATTCTTTTCAAGTACACATGGAATGTTCTTTAGGATAACAAGCTAGGCCACAAAACAAGTCCTAACAAATTTAAGAGGATACAAATTATATAAAATATTTTTTCCAACAATGATATGAAATTAGGAATCAATTACAAGAAGAAAAATGGGAAAAACATGTGGCAACTAAACAACATGCTACTAAAATAACCAATGGGTCAATGAAGAAATCAAAGAGGAAATCAGAAAATAAGGCAAATTTAAAAAAAAAAAAATTTCCAAAAGCTATGGGATACAGCAAAAGCAGTTCTAAGAGGGAAGTATATAGCAATACAGGCCTACCTCAAGAACCAAGAAAAATGTCAATAAATAACCTAACCTTCCATCTAAAGGAAATATAAAAAGAAAAGAAAAAGTCAGCAGAAAGAAAGAAATAATAAAGACCAGAGAGGATGGGAAAAAGACCAGAAAAGACACTTTTTAAAGAAGGCTAAGGATGGCTAACAGGCACATTAAAAGAAGCTCGACATGACTAATCATTAGGCAATTGAAAGTCAATGCCACAATGAGATATCACCTCACAAGTGTCAGAATGGTTAAAATCAAAAACTCTACAAATAGCAAATGTTGACAGGGATGCAGAGAAAAGGGAACCCCTGTACACTGATAGTGACAAGGTAAATTAGTACAGCCACTATGGAAAAGAGTATGGAGGTACCTCAAAAAACTAAAAAATAGAGCTAACATATGATCCAGCAATTACATTTCTGGATATTTATCTGAAGGAAATGAAAACACTAACTTAAAAGATATATGCACCCCCATGTTCACTGAAGCATCATTTATAATAGCCAAGATGTGGAAGCAATCTAAGTGTTTATGGATGAGTGAATGGATAAAGTAAATATGTGTGTGTGTATA
>NW_020185328.1:12936072-12940530 GCF_003031525.2 Neophocaena asiaeorientalis asiaeorientalis
TATATATATATATATTTATATATAATAGAATATCATTCAGCCATAGTAAGGTAGGAAATCTTGCCATTTGTGACAATACAGATGAAACTAGAGGGCATTATGCTGAATGAAATGCCAGATAGAAAAAGACAAATACTATATGCTATCACTTATAAGTGGAATCTAAAAACATAAAATAAATATATATAACAAAACAGAAATAGCTTCACAGATATAGAAAACAAATTAGTGGTTACCAGTAGGAAGAGGGAAGATGGGAGGGGCAAGATAGGGGTATGGGATTAAGACTAACAAACTACTATGTATAAAATAGATAAACAACAAGGATATATTATACAGCATAGGGAAATATAGCCATTATTTTTAATAACTCTAAATGAAGTATAATCTATAAAATTTTTGAATCATTATGCTGTACATCTGAAACTAATATTGTATATCAGCTATACTTCAATTTAAAAAAAAAAAGATCAGAAAGGAAATGAATAAAATAGAGACAAAAGAAACAATAAAAAAATCAATGAAACCAAGAGCTGGATTTTTAAAAAGTTAAAAAATGTTGAGAAGCTTTACCCAGGCTCATCAAGAAAAAAAGAGAGAGGACCCAAATCAATAAAATATGAAAGAGGAGAAATAACAACCAATCACAGATATATAAGAGAATATTAACAGTTATAGCCCAACTAATTGGATGAACTGAAGAAATGGGCAAATTCCTAGAAACATACAAGCCTCCAAGACTGAATGATGAAGAAATATACAATCTGAACAGACTGGTCATGAGTAGTAAAATTGAATTTATAATTTAAAAAATTCCCAGAAAACAACAGTCCAGGACCAGACAACTTCATAAGTTATGGAATACAACTTATATGTATTCCACAAAACATGTAAAGAAGAGTTAATGCCTATCCTTCTCAAACTATTTCAAAAAGTTGAAGAGGAGGAAACACTCCCAGCTTTATTCCAGGAGGCCACCATTACCCTGATACTAAAACCAGAAAATTACACTACAAAAAAAAGAAAATTACAAGGCAAAAAAGAAAACTACAGACCAGTATCTCTGATGAACATAGATGCAAAAAATCCTCAACAATATACTAGCAAATAGAATTAAACAATATTAAAGAAAAAAAAGGATCATACACCATGATCAAGTGGAATTTATTCCAAGGATGCCAGGATGGTTTCATATCGGTAAATCAATCAATGTGATGCACCACATTAACAAAATGAAAGATAAAAATCACATGATCATTGCAATAGATGCAAAGTAAGCATTTGACAAATTTCAACATCCATTCATGATAAAAAACTCTTATCAAAATTGGTTTAGAGAGAAGTTAATGTAGTAAAGGCCATTTATGACAAACCCACAGATAACATCATACTCAATGGTGAATGCTGAAAGCCTTTCTTCTAAAACCAGGAATAAGACAAGGATGTTCACTCTTGTTACTTCTATTTAATGTAGCATTGGAAGTTCTAACCACAGTAATCAGACAAGGAAAATAAATAAAATGCATTCAAATTGGAAGTAAAGCAAAAAACTGTCACAATTTGCAGATGACATGATACTATATATAGAAAACCCTAAAGTCTCCACCGAAAAACTATCAGAATAAATGAATTTGCTAAAGTTGCAGGATACAATATTAATATACAGAAATCTGCTGTTTTTCTATACACTAATAATGAACCATCAGAAAGAAAACTATCCTGCTTAAAATAACATCAAGGGCTTCCCTGGTGGCGCAGTGGTTGAGAGTCCACCTGCCGATGCAGGGGACGCGGGTTCACGCTCCGGTCCAGGAAAATCCCACATGCCACAGAGCGGCTGGGCCCGTGAGCCATGGCTGCTGAGCCTGCACGTCTGGAGCCTGTGTTCCTCAACGGGAGAGGCCACAACAGTGACAGGCCAGCGTACCACAAAATAATAATAATAATAATAATAATAAACATCAAAAAATTAAAATACCTAGGAATAAACTTAACCAAGGAACAGAAAAACCTATACTCAGAGAACTGTAAAACACTGATGACAGAAACTGAAGATGATACCAAGAAATGGAAAGATATTCTGTGTTCTTGGAAGGATTAATACTCTTAAAATGTCCATACTGCCCAAAGCAATCTACAGATTCAATGCAATCCCTATCAAGCTACCATGGCATTTTTCACAGAACTAGAAGAAATAATCCTAAAATTTATAAGGAACCACTAAAGACCTCAAATAGCCAAAGCAATCTGAAGAAAAAAGAACAGAACTGGAGGTATCACACTCCCTGACTTCAGGCTATACTACAAACCTACAGTAATCAAAACAGCATGGTACTGGCACAAAAACAGACACACAGGTCACTGGAACAGAATAGAGAGCCCAGAAATAAACTCATACACCTGTGGTCAATTAATCTAAGACAAAGGTGGCAAGACTACATAATGAGAAAAGACAGTCTCTTCAATAAGTGGTGTTGGAGAAACTGGACAGTTATTGATACATGTAACAGAATGAAATTAGAACAGTGTCTAACACCATATGCAAAAATAAATTCAAAATGGATTAAAGACCTAAATATAAGATTGGAAACCATATAAGTCCTGGAAGAAAACATAAGCAGAACGCTCTTTGACATAAATTGTAGCAACATTTCCTTTTTTTTTTGATCTGTCTTTTAAGGCAAAGGAAACAGAGCAAAAATAAACAAATGGTATCTAATTTAACTTAAAAGCTCTTGCACAGTGAAGGAAACCACTGAGAAAATGAAAAGACAACATATTGAATGGAAGAACATATTTGCAAATGATATTACTGATAAGAGGTTAATATCCAAAATATATAAACAGCTCATACAATTCAGGATCAAAAAATGACCCACTTAAAAAATGACCCACAAAAGGCCTGAGTAGGCATTTTCCCAAAGAAGATATGTAGATGGCCAATAGGCACATAAAAAGATAAAATATTTTATTATCAATAATATTTAGGGTTTTTGCCCAAAATTTTATGACTATTTCCTGATAATCAAAAAGACTTTTTTTTTAGATGCAAATAAATCCTACATAATAAGTGGGGTATAAGTAAGTTATCCCTGAAGCAGAGGAAAGGACTATTCTCCCACTCTTGTCAACAAGTGGAGGTGTTTCACACATAAAGCAAAGCAACTTTCTTAAATGGTCATGCTTCTCACTGGTAGAAGGGCATGTGAGGTGTTGCTGCAGAAGTTAAAAAATGTGACCTGCTAAGTATTCGATTTTGGCCTTTCTGTACAGAAAATTTAGTAGGCTAGTTATCAGGAGTGTGAGAGAAAAGAAAAAAGCCAAGAGTTTTTCTTTCTGACTCCTGACCCTGACTCCAAACATTGGCCCTAAAACTGAATAAGTTTTCAAGCTTCTGCAGCTGGTACATAAGGCCATTTTGGCTTTGTACAAATGTTATGTCTTATATTTATTATTAGTACCCTCTTTAGCTTTTACTTTTTCCTCACTTTATTTTTTCTTTTGCCTTCATCTTTTTCCTTATTTTCCTTTATTATTTTAGCTACTTTTACCATTATGTTCTTGTAATCTCTTTGTAATTCTGTTTCTTTTTCAATTTTTATTGAAATATAGTTGATGTACAATGTTGTGTTAGTTTAGGGTGTACAGCAATGTGATTCGGTGTGTGTGTGTGTGTGTGTGTGTGTGTGTAGATATATATTCCTTTTTAGATTATTTTCCATTATAGGTTATTACAAGATATTAAGTATACTTGCCTGTACTATACAGTAGATCCTTGATGGTTATCTTTTTTTTTTTTTTTTTTTGGTGGTACGCAGGCCTCTCACTCTTGTGGCCTCTCCCATTGCGGAGCACAGGCTCCAGATGCACAGGCTCAGCAGCCATGGCTCACAGGCCCAGCCACTCCACGGCATGTGGGATCTTCCCGGACCGGAGCACGAACCTGTGTCCCCTGCATCAGCAGGCAGACTCTCAACCACTGCGCCACCAGGGAAGCCCGGTTATCTATTTTATATATAATAGTGTGTATATTTTAATCCCAAACTCCTAATTTATCCCTCCCCCCATTTCTCCTTTGGTAACCATGAGTTTATTTTCTATGTCTGTGGATCTATTCCTGTTTTGTAAATAAGTTCATTTGTATCATTTTTTAAGTTTCCACCTATAGCATTATCATATGATATTTGTCTTTCTCTGATTTCACTTAATATGATAAGCTCTAGGTCCATCCATGTTGCTGCATACAGCATTATTTCATTATTTTTTGTGGCTGAGTAATATTCCACTGTGTAGGGAAGTTAAAAGACAAAAGTAGTAAAATCTGTATACACAATAAACAGTTAAGGAATGCATAAAACAATTAGATATAAAATATGATATCAAAACTAGTGAGGGGAGGAGAGTACAAATATAGGGTATTTAACATTCTTTTGAAGAGATCAGCAACCTAAAACAATC
>NW_020185328.1:12940703-12972285 GCF_003031525.2 Neophocaena asiaeorientalis asiaeorientalis
GTAGGAAATCATCTGCACACTGATATGATATCAAAACCAGAAACTGTGAGAAGAGGAGAGCAGAAATGCAGGATATTGGAAATGCATTTGAAATTAAAATACCAACAACTTAAAACATTCTTCTTTGTATATATACTGCTATACCAAAACCTTACAGTAACTGCAAACCAAAAATCTATAATAGATGTACACACAAAAAAGAAAAAGGAATCCAAAGATAACACTAAAGATAGATATCAATCACAAAAGAAGAAAGGGGAAACAAGACCTACAACAACAAATCCAAAATAATTTAACAAAATGGCAATAAGAACACACATATCAATAATCACCTTAAATTTAAATGGAGTAAAAGCTCCAACCAAAAGACAAAAACAAGACCTGTATAGATGCTGTTGACAGGAGACCCATTTCAGATCTAGACACACATACAGACTGAAAGTGAGGGGATGGAAAAAAGTATTACATGCAAATGGAAATCAAATGAAAGCTGGAATAGCAATACTTATATATAAGACAAAATAGACTATTTTTTAAAAATATATAATTGTTTTATCAATTTCACTGTATCTAACAATTCTGAATTTACTATGTCTTTTCTAGGTACTATATTCTTTCTTTTGTCTTTCCTTTCTTTAGCCTTAGGTTTACATATAACTTTTACCTAATTACCTTCCTAAAATTTTTACCAATTTAAGACTTAACTTGTGGTGTTCAGTTTTATTTTTTGTTGTTTCATATTCTCTTATTCTTAATTATTTTATCTTATATAAAATTTATATTACTTTTACTACTTTTACTCTTTTAAATATTTTATATTTAAAATTTATTTTTTTAGCTTGTGCTTATGTATTTTAATTGTATTTCTTTTAATTAATCATATATATTTAAAAATGAGCAGAAGTTACACATATGCTGTGACTTCTCTTTAACTCTTTGTCCTGCTCTGAGCAAAGTCATTTAGCCATTTTTTTTCCTTTCACTTAACCTTTAATGGGACCTCATGGCCCCTGTGAAACTGCACCTCTATTAACAAAACTGAATATCTGATTCTAAATCATTAAGATAACAAAAAATCAGAATTTTGCAAAGTAAATCCACTGCAGTTATCCACACTGATAACTTAGAATAAAGTAATGTACAGCTGTCGCTTGATATGTGCTCAGGATTGATTCCAGGATCCCGCATATACCAAAATCTGCAGATGATCAAGTCCTTTATATAAAATGCTGTAGTACAGTCAGCCCTCCACATCTCTGGATGGGAAACCTGTGGATACAGAGGGCCCACTGTATTCACATTATAAACACATTATTTTCCCCTCAGAATTACCTGGGTATTGGATACAGAGAAGATGATTTTTAACAATGTAATTTCCCAGCCCTCACCCTATAATACTCTATCAGAATATTTGGAATGTAGACCTGGCACTTTTCTTTAACAAGCTACCCTCGGTGATTTTTAAGCACACTCAACTTTGACAACCAGTGTCCTAAATTACTCAGCCACTTTATGTAAAAGTATTTTTATGAAATCTATAATTCCTATCCTAAATAACTGTTGGATACTGGGCAAATTATTTATTCAGAACAATAAAGACATATTTAAAAAGTAACTCTGAAAATTGCAATATTGAACAATTAAGCAGTTCTCATATGGTTCCAACACAGTACTTGAAAAGAAGGCAGGAAAGAGGGTCTTTAGATATTGTCCTGGAGCCTGCTTTATATTAACCTGTACTCAAAATCGCCATTAACTCCTTCACTTTAGTTCTAGAAAGCGTCAGGTCCCCCAGTAATCCCTCTGTAGTTCTGCAGTTGTACATAACATTATCAATGTCACTATAGCTAAGTTAAACTTGTATCACAAGTTTGTATTTGCTCATACACTGTCCTCTGATATAGACTCTAGGCTGCTCCAGAGGAAGCTGTATGTCTTATTTCTTATACTCTGTGCTAGTAACATGTCTATCATAGAATAGATCTTCAAAGAAAATTTTTTCAGTGAATAAATAATAATTATTTATTTAAACATAAATTTGTTTCCGCAGATCTTGACTTGGATCTCCAATATGATAAAGATAATATGCATTGTTTTTTTATTTTCCTCCAAATATAAAAACTGTTTAAAGTTGTAGGTGGAACATATTTCCCTGCCCCAGTGATGCTGGGCATGACAAAACAATTGGCTTTTGCCAGTGCAGTTTTAGTGGATGTAACACATGTAGAGGCCTTAAATATGCCCACATGGTTCTGTTTATGCTTGTGCTCTAAGACTTTATTTTAAAAGTAATATGCCTATGGTAGATGCTGCTCCTTTTGCTTGGGTTCCAAAACAAGCAAAATGGAATAATAGTGCACTAAACCACTGCCTGGATCCAAGTCTCGTCAATACACAGTCTGGAGCAGAGCTGCCCAGCCAAGTCAGATCTAGATCAGCTGAACCATTGTCCACCAAGAGACTTGTACCAGTGGGAACCTATTCTTGTTGCAAGAACTAAGTTTTGGGATAATTTGTTAGCACCATGTTGTAGCAATAGGTTTTTGATGCAATTCTTCTACAGAAGGGCAAATTGACTAAATACAAAAAGAAACATTTTAATAAATTTATTTAGAGTCATGACATGATGTTGAAAGATATTAATCTGCTCTCTAATTTAGGTACAAGGTAGTTTCATGCATGGATAATAATGCAGGATTTTTCTATAATCTTCACCTTTTTTAATCTGTTCATCATCTTTTTGTTTACCAGAGGAATTATTAACAGAGCAATGCAGGTAGAAAAGAGGTTGAAAGTTGGCAATCAATGCTATTTAGATTTTAGCTTTTTGTATAATAGTCCTGATTCCTAAATTCTGCAAAGTTCATTTTTTCTGCTTGAAGCCTTCCCACAAGAAACTTTCCTTTACTGAAATTACTATAGCACTAACAGAAAGTACCTTATATTTAGCAGTTAATTACATATTCTTTTGTATTATCTTCTAGAGGTACCATAGGTAAATTTTATTTCTCTATCCATACTGCTAACTTTTGAGGTTATCTGCTAATTTCATTATGTCCTTCCATAGTGCCTGAAACAATCTTAAATGTAAAGTAGACATTTCAAAAACAGAATGACTACATACCACAATTTTCCTGGCATATTCTCATTTATATCTTTTATTTCCAGAATATCATGAACAGCCCTACTCATTCTTAAAGTATCCCAGCTTGGACGATGAATTATCTGGTCAACACTTTTTTTTTTTTTTTGGCTGCACCATGCAGCATGCAGGTCTTAGCTCCCCAACCAGTGTTTGAACCCACAGCCCCTGCAGTGGAAACATGGAGCCTTAACCACTGAACTGCCAGGGAAGTTCCTGGGCAACATATTAATAAATAACTGCTGAATGACAAACTAACCCTGGATAAAGTTATGTGTATACTCTCTACCTCAAAATAGATTACATTTGCAAACAAAGCTGACAAGTGTTAATGTAAATGTATCATCTTATTGTGAGTTCCTCTGTTTGGCCTAATAACTGAAGAAAAATGGTGGCTAAACATCTATTTGCCTTCTGTCTTCTAAAGGACAGTATCTGATCTGATATTCATGTCTGGTTTTTCTTATAATGTGATATGCTGATGCTCTAAATCTTTGTTTGTGTAGCAGGAACTCATGGCATATTTCGATTCTATTTATACTTTATTTATATTTCAAAGGCATCAGCCCAAAGTAGAGTGAGTTCAGCAAAGTATACAGAATAAAACACTTGCGGTTAAGCATTTATCAATGCCTTTGGAATCAAAGAAGCCAATGAAAAGCTGTAAGCAGAGATGCATTAAAATCAGAAGAAAACCACATAATGTAACCTAAACTTCTGATTTTCCTTCTCAAGAACTTACATGTTACTCACTGACTTAAGACTATGGGTTTTAATGGACTATGGAGTATAGCAAGTAGACTTTAGTCATGAAGATCTGAGTTTAAAAGCTGTCTTTGTTTCTTACTAACTAGGTGACCTTGAAAATCTCTGGCAATGTTGCTTTTAATTTGTAAATCGGAGAAGTTCATGTCCTCTTCTTTGACTATTTTATGTATTAACAGTTAATGGGAAAAAATGTATAATACTAAATACAGTGTTTAGCACAACTCATTGTTGAGAAATGATGTAATTGATATAAATTAACACTTTTTTCAATGACTAAATGTCATCCCTAATTCCGAGGAGTTAATGGAGTTTGCAGATTTATTTTCAGTTTCTCTGGCAATGTTTTCACTCCAGATTTCCCCTCTCCAAAGGGCTGCTTTATTGATGATATAACTTTTTTTTGCACTTATTTTGACTTTCGTTAGGAAAAACTTAACTGGTCTGAACTGTTTAATGGTTTTAGAAATCTGTAGATAAATGGGAAATGCAGCAAGGGAGGGGCTGAAGGTCCTCTGTTACGACAAGCTCTTGAGCAGAATGCACATGCTATCTTGTTTTTATGTGCTTCTCTGCTACTGTTGCTAGAGGGGAATGATGGAACTATAGATCAGGATGGTCTGTGACAGACTGAGGGGGATCTGAATGTTGAACTCACATTTACATAATCTAATGTATTTAGTGAAACCTGGAAAATCACAGCAAGACTGTTGCATACATGGAAGGCAGGACAGACATGCACACCAAGTCCTTGACCTGGAACAGGGCCACTTCAGGGTGTTTTTACAGATCAACTTGAGACCACTGTAAACTACTTTCTCCAATTCAAGGTAAAAGCAAATGACCAAGATTATTACAATTTCGAAGGAAGACAGATGTGCCTTCGGGTCTTCTTCCTTAGACCAATAAGAAATATAAGAAATCATGCTGTCTTAATGTTCAAACAGCAGTTTGTTCTTTCTGTGAACTTTGAAGGGCTTTTATTTAAAACAATTGGAGGAGTATTCCTGCACAGAATGGAAAAGCAGTAACAAATCTACAATCTACACCTTGAACCAAGCCGCAGATACATTTTTGTTTTTGTCAAAATGATTTTGATGTGAAGTAATTCTAGTCTAAGTGCATCCCCCCAGGGTTTACCAAAAATTCAGCTAATTTAATATGCAATTTAATCTTCCCCTAGCTTTAGATTTTTCACTCTGGAGTTATAACACTGGTGAGACTTATGGATACACAACATTAATTTGACTGTGTTGAAGATGTGAGTTTCAAAAAATGTTTAAAAAAATCCAGCAATATGCTAGAACTAGAAAACAGTTATGAAATCTTATGAAATTAATTGATGCAGAGAACATCTTTCATGACAAAATTACTAAAGGAAAAGGAAATAATCAATTTTCAAACTTTAAGTCAAATGTTCTTGCAGGTCAAATGGAATCTATGTGGGGTACTTTTATTCTTAGGTAAGGCAGAGGCTTATGAACAGATCTAAAATATCCTTAAGAAGCATAGCTTACTCTTATATAGTTATTAAATACTTAACTTTCTTCATAAATCGTAAGGACATCAGTTGTCAGGATGTCTGTGCTCTATGGGTTTTCAGTTTTTGTTCCCTTTAATAGCTTAGAAAAGAAGATATGAACTATGAGAATTGTTAAAGCAACAAAAAAGTCTCTCTGTGTTTTCTTTTGAGGGGAAAGGTAATTTGTTAAGAAACCTCCTTGACAGGATGATGGAACATACTTCTTTTGTTTTTTTCCCACCACGTACAGCCATGAGAATCAAACAGAAAGCTAGGCTTACTGTAACACATTGACTGACAATTAGATTTTAAAACCCCAGGAAATAGGATCTCATAATGGTTCCTAATGGAATTCTGAAATAAAGTCTACAGCTCTCAGGTATCATCAGGTAGTGAAATTAAAAGAAAATCACAGAAACTCAATTATTGCTAGAATTGGCTCGTTAAGTTGGTTGCTGTCACAAGTGGAAGATTCTTTAACTCCATGGCAATAATGTGTATTTTTGGTTTCTTGTACCATTAGAGATCATTATGCCTCTTAAAATTAAGAAATGTGAATCAAATTTTGGTATCCTTTACCCATGAAAATCTTTTGAGACTTATTTTCTATACATCTTTCTCATAAAACAGGGTAATTTTATTACGATATGTAGACAATGGAATTTGATGCAATAGTAAATATCTTGAGTATGATGACTTAATTGTATTATTATTAGAATTTCATATTTTACTGTTTATATAATGCTTTATTTTTATATATCATGGCAAGTTGCACTGAATGAGAACATACTAAGAATCTGATGAAACAGTATTGAAAGCAATCATTATAAGTAAAACTTAAACTTTCAAGGATAACAAGAATGCAAATGCATGTAATAAAAATCATGGCTTATTTTACCATCATATTTTATGCTATGACAGCAATAGATATAAGTGCTTGACTTTTTTGTTATTTTGTTTTGTTTTTGTTTGTTTGTTTGTTTGCTGTACGTGGGCCTCTCACTGTTGTGGCCTCTCCCGTTGTGGAGCACAGGATCTAGATGCGCAGGCTCAGCGGCCATGGCTTCCAGGCCCAGCCTCTCCACGGCATGTGGGATCTTCCCGGACCGGGGCATGAACCCGTGTCCCCTGCATCGGCAGGCGGACTCTCAACCACTGTGCCACCAGGAAAGCCCGATTTTTTTGTTTGATGAAAAATTTTCCCATAGAATTTTATTCCTGAATTTTCCCATAGTCCATACTTAGCAAAGATCCAAAAATTAATTAGAAGAATGAAAAATGTATTATTTGGAATATGAATCAGTCACTAGAGATACACAAGTTTCAGTCAGGAGCTCATTATTCTAAAGGTTTTTTTCAGATGCATTTTTAAGTGAAGTCCATTAATCACAATGTCCTAATAATTTATACACATTGTTTTTCTTTTGGAGCTGACAAAACGTAATGCCAAAAGAAAAGCTGATTCTTTTTACAAAGAAAAGAACAAGGCTGACTGTTGACAAATATAAAAAGATGCGTGCCTTGAGACTCCCAAGGCAGAGCTTCATCCCTTATATCTATCTAGGCTTGGTTTGTTCTTCAGAAGCTGAATTCTCCTTAGCTGCAGAAGGAGCTACTTTGGGCAAACTCCCTCAAAAGATGACCTCATTCTCTTTCACAGGAGAAAGTGGATGTAAATAGAAAGAATAAAGAAAAACTCAGTGGATTTAGGAGAACCAAGTTGCACCCATGACATGTGCCAGAACATTAAAATATAAATCATTTGAGCCTATTCAATTTCCAAGTTATTATTAATTCTTTATTCGAGAGACCAAAAACTTAATGAGCTTTTACTGAATTCTGGGAGGAAGAGAATTCAGAAAGATATGTTGCTCTAGACATAAGAATAGAAAATCGAAAGACCTGATTGAAACAATTTGGTTAGCTTATAAAAAGTCAGGAATGCTTTACATAGAAAAAAAATTGACAAAATACACCATAAAGTTAAGAATATTAGAATTTATGTAAAGAAGATATATTTCCAAAATACTAGGTGGCTATAGCACATCAAATGAAAGTATGAAAAATGTTAAGCCTGTTACATTTCAGAAAGAGCCAAGTTTTTGTCTTTTTTCTTTCTTTTCCCAGGAGAATAAAGGCATCACAAAGTAAACAGCATGATACAAAAGGATTAACAGGGAAGTTAAACTCTTGACATTTGATTTCTAAATTATCACATTGCAACATGAAGAACTACATTATGAGTATTAATTAATTGAAGAGAAGCTTGCCAGTGGGAGATAGGGAAAGAAAGAAAGGTCGTGAAAAAGCTAGTCTGGATATCATCTTTTTCTTTCAAGTACAAAGATAAAGATACTAAAGGAAACAGAGTATAATGGTTAAATGTATGGTTTTGGACTCAGGCCTGAGTTTTGAGTCCTGCCTTTGTTACACTCTAAATCATTATTCTAAAGCTTATTTCCTTCATCTGCAATATGAGGTTAATAACAAGAGTTGTTTCATATAGTTCTTTTGATAATAACATTAGATAATTCATTTAAAGTATTTAGCACACTACCTGGCACACAGAATACATTAAATAAATAGTAGCTATTCTTATTAATGTCACAGGTACACATAAAATGAAATACATGGCTGCTGCTTGAGATGATGGGCTTTTGTGATCTTCCCTAAAATGTTCTGCTGGGGGATTGTATTAAATTCTGAAATCACCAAGTTCCACTCACAAAGCTCACAAATCTTGAGCCCTAGAACACTGCTCCAGCCCTTCAGAAAGGCATTATCAGCTCTCCAAACTAGTGTGCTGCCTGGGCCCAGGTGGGCAGCGCTTTTTAAAATCACACAAAAGCTCTATCTTGTCTCAGTTCTGATCACAGTATCCTTCCCATCTACAGATGTATAGTAATATTTCTTAGCCTTGTAAACAGCTCTGCATCTTAGGTCAAAGGAATAACCTCATTTTTGATTTATGAATTGCTATGGGTTTATTCATATCCATTTTAATTCCTAGAGTTACACAGCTGAGACTTTTCAATCATTTATTTCTGTGGTTCTCAGGCCAGCATTTACCTGATCACCTTGCTGCTGTTTAGCAACAATGCATACTGCAGTTAGTTTTTATTACGTATTTTTCTTTACTCTTCATGGTTAAAACCTGGGTTATTCACGGAATAGGAACAGAGTGGTCAGGAAGTAATCAGATGATTTTAGGAAGTTTAGAACTTTTGATACAACTCTTTGATTCCAAAGCCAATGATGGTTTACTATTTGTGTGACGAATTGTAATGGGTCTGGTATTTTACCCTACTTGTGAATTACAAAGTTAATTTGTTATAGTTTCATGGATGCTGGTGAAAAACACAAGATTCCTAGGTCAGAGACACAAGACCTTTCAATATTCACTGCAATAGAAGTAATACGATTAACAGCATTTTTGTGATGCAAAGATGGATCAGTATTATGACACATGCAGTGGGTTTCATTACAGGAGAAAAATACTAAGCATGGAGAACCCAAATCTTTTATAAGGGACAGTAGTATGCTGCCCTTCCTTTGCTCCAGAAGAAGATACTATCTATAGCATATAAAGCTTTTCTTTATATAAACACCCTTGAAAAGACAGTCCAGAACAAAGGGCTATCTGTGCTTTTGTTTGCAAGATATGTAGAAAGAGGAGATACCTATGGAAAACTATCTCCCAGTGACGTGGAAAACGGAAGATTTCTTCAAGGGACATATCACTTTTAACCATTGGATGTAGAGATTATTTTTGTAAATTTGAGTAAATTGTAATTTTAAAGGATTGGCAATCTTTCTAAAAATAAATTCAAAGCTCATATTCTTGGAGGGAGAAGTATTCAAGGGCAATTTCTGCTCAAGACAAGAAGAACCTGAAATTCTAAGCAAGTTCAACTCTCCCCCTCTTTTATCCTCTGTTCCCTTTATACAGATAATAAAAAAAACACTTTACATGTAACTTTGAGCACAGATATCATGGGCTATTACTTCTTGGTTATTCTTTAAAATAATTACTTTTATAACATGCCAATTTCAATATAGCTGGAGTGATTGCCTTTTAAAACTAATAGTAAGAAGATTATGTTCTGAAATGAAGGGGAAAAACAAAGTAATTTTTCAGTTAATCCTCACAGGATGAAGATTGAAAAGATGACGACCAAAAATAAATAAATGAGATAATTATAGCTAAAGAAGTTAATTAAAATTAAATGGCTTTTACAAATATATACAGTGAAAGGCAAATAGAATAGAGAAAAATAGATCCTCTATAAGTAGAGGAATAAAATTAATGGTGCTATAACACATGTGAGTTATTGAATTCCTTCCTTTCATCAGACTTCAACAGAAAAAAATGAAGAAAAGAAATGTAAACAATTGAGAAATAATGAAGAATGTAAAAAATGTAAAAAATGCAATTGTTCTTTTCCTTGGGGGCAGGTATGGGAAATTTTGAAAATCATTTATATTAAGCAGCTTTACAAGACTTGATTCCATGAGCACTAAGGAATGATGAGTGTGCTTAATGAACCAGTGTCTTTTAAATAATCATGAAGAAGGTAATAGGCATCAAATGATTAGAAAGGATAAGTGTATTCAGTGGAAAACATTCAAAATGAAGGTGAAAAATTCAAAGGACAAGTAGAACATTCCTCTGGTGTAAAACTGACCAAAAAGTAAAAAACACTTGATGGCAAAGAAGTAACCTGGGGAATGTAACCACTCAACATAGAGTATAAAATAGCCCCAAATAAAAGAGATAATTTTTAATAAAAGTAATAAATCAATACTGGAACAGGTAGAATGTACTTTAATGTACCTTAAACTTTAGATAAATAGATTTTTTAATTATAAAATAGTTAAGCATAATCTTATAACAAATGATTTTAAAAGGAGAGAATGATAGGAGGCTAAAAATTGATTTTGACAGTATATCCATAAATAAACCTGTGGAAAAATAAAGACGTGTCATCTCCTTAAAGAATCTAACTTAAATGGATAAAAATAAACATATATGTCCAAAAGGTTGAAAGAGAGGGTACATAACTGAAAAAAAATCTTAGAAAATGACATAAAATAGTAATGCTTGCATAAGGAAAATTAAGTCCATAGGAACAAATCTTTTGACAGAAAGAAGGCAACAAAAACCTTACCCATTTAACTCAACAAACTTGTCTGGGCATCTGTTCGTGAAGAGTTGGAGTGAGCTTGTGCTGCCTGGGGAGGGCCAATTGTTAAGTATCATATAATTTGCAAGATGGATGCTAAAATGTTGGCAGTTTGACATCAGTTTGGTATCAGCTATAATGGGAGCATTTACAGCATGGAAATCAACAAATGATACAAAATCAGGATGATTTCTCTCCAGCGATTTTTCTCTTTTTCACTAGCCATCACTGCAGTTACTAAGAGAGAGGACTTATTACTGTGGGCTGATTCTGCAATATTAACAAATTAAGACTAAACTTACCAAATCCTTTTGACTCTGTCTTCTCTATTCAGAAACAAGCTTTAAAAATTGGAAAGGGCAAACTTACTTGGTTAAACAGGGAATTATGGTCTAAGGTAATAAAGCTTGATCTATCTGAAATTTTAAAATGTTATTTTTTTCTCAATTATATAAAGGATGAATTCTTATTGTTATGGAAAATTTTTTAATTAAAAATTTGAAACATCTATAAGCCTATTGCCTAGGGATAAACATTGTTAATACCTCAATGTATTATATTCAAATATTTAAAAATAAGTGTATATTTATATATACTCTGGCAATTTGCTTTTGTATACATCTTAGGTGCATAGTATTTTATTGTAATCGTTCTTCTATTGTAATCATTGTAACCAATTTTCCATACTGCATGGACATGAATGCTCATCTCCCCACACCAGCTTGGCATCTATGATTATCATTTTTAGGAAATGGGGTCAAAGAGTCAGCATCTGTAAAAGTTTCCTGAATCTGAGGCTAGAGATACTCTACCACTGAAAGCTGTCTGTCCTCCGGAGTAATATAACATGTACCCAGTTCGAAATTGTTCATCTGAAGTCCATTAGAAGGTAAGCTTGAAATTTTCCCCAGACGCTTCAAATGATCCAGTGTATTATTTATTTATTATTATTATTTTCCCCTGTTCAATAACATTATACTTTCAAGTCAGTCTGTATCTAGATGAGGCTGGCTCTCCAGCATTGCAGTTAAGCTTGACATGTGCTAAACAAATCTTTGGTGGTAGATATAGCCAGTGCTGTTGTATACCTTTTATAAGTAATGTAAAGCAGTCATGTTCCCTGATCGGCCCAGACATTTCCCATTTCCTACCTTTATACTGTCACCTGCAACTTAAGGTTTGATCAGAATCCAGTACTTGAACTCTCATAGCTGACAAAATTGGTCTCTTATTTTAATTTTCATCTTATTTATAAGAATCAAGTTAAAAATAATAAATAAGTTCAATTAATAGCTATTGTATTGCCTCCTCTGGGAGTTGTCCATTAACATCTTTTTCTGTTTTTCTTCCTGGGAGAAAGGGAAAATTCAGTGTAACTCTCACTCGATATCTAATCAGTCCCCAAATCCTATAGGTTTTGCCTTTTTCTTTCTCAGATTTGTCTCCTCCTGTCCTTCCCCATTGTCACTTTCTCCATCATCTCCCACAGACTGCAGGCTGGTTCCTCTACTTGTAAGCTTTCTGCCCACTGCTTGCACGAGTAATTGTTCTAAAATAATTAAAAATGAATCATGATATTCTTTTAGGTTAAATTCTTTGTTGGCTTCTTCTGACTTTACAACTACGATCTGGCTTCTAGTCTCTAGCCTCATTTTTCCCCTAGATCCATGCATGTATTTTATTCTATCAATACAAAATTCAGGAACTCTTTTCAATTCTGTAATAGCCCAGATTTTTTCCCCTCAATGGGACTTTGTTTCTTTCTCTTTAAAGCACACAGAACCAAACAGAATACTACAGTGAAAATTATACAAGGAAACTTTCAAACTTCTATTTGATTATTGATTTCTTACTGACTCACATGGCATGTTAATCTTATTATAATGTCAATCCTCATAATTTTTACAGAAACTGCTATGATGTTTCTTTCATCATGTACTTGTATAATTGACTTTAGGCTACCTTTGTAGGGTATTGATTCACTCCTGTTCAATTTCACCTTATAAAATACAGGTTGGAAAAAAAAATACGAACAAAAAAAGGCCTTGGCACCACATACAGTAATTAAGAATTAATAACCTACTAATGTCCATAGGGTGCTTTATTACTCATAGAAAATATAAACAGAAATATAATTCCCTAAAACAATGTGCTAACTTACTGCAAGATAAATACAGAAATTAAAAACAAGTGTTTAAAAACCTTTTAAAACAATTTGACATGTATATAATGCCTCATTCGTATGCAATTTTGTGTTAGTTGAATGTAATAACAAAATTAGGGGCTTGTAAGATAAAATAGAGCCTGCTATGATTTGTTTTTGAATCCTGGTTATGACATCCCTTTGATATATGTGTCAGTTACAAACTTGATGAAAATGCCCCCTGAATATTCATCAGTTACATTAATGAAAAATGGTGACATAGACAAGTCCTCCGGAGTAATATAACATGTACCCAGGTCCGAAATTGTTCATCTGAAGTCCATTAGAAGGTAAGTTTGAAATTTTCCCCAGATGCTTCAAATGATCCAGTGTATTATTTATTTATTATTTTTCCTTGTTCATGGTAAATCACTAGAAACCTTCTATGTTGCTGCTAAATCATCATAAGCATCTTATGGATATTTTGTTTAGCTAGTTACTAGGTCTATTTATGTCCTCATCCTCCCCAAATTTTCCACCAGTATATAATGAAAAAAAGTGAAATACTGGGCTGAAATTACATTTCCACATAGGCCAGTTCTTCCATATTGCCTGATATTCTCATCCAGCATCTCATACTTAATAAAATGAATTAATACAAATTTTATACTAGTTTTATTTTGCTATTATTTTTCTGCGTATTCACATGCCATTCTTTGAATAATTTATTCCACATTGTTTATAATCTCTGGCTTCTTCAAATTCTTATGGTATTTATAATAGTTGTACTCACTTTAAGCTTCATTATAAATTTTAGCTACATTTGTGTGTGTGTGTGTGTGTGTGTGTGTGTGTGTGTGTGTGTTCCCTGCTCATCCATTTTGTAATCTCCACAGGAATAGGGATTATGCCCTTGTAGTCTCTTAACTGAAGATTTCTGGACAAACTATAAAGTTCTAAACTTGGAATAGATAGTAAACACATAGTTGCTGTTTCATTGGATGTGTTGATCACAATAAGACATTTATTTATCTTTCTTGTTGGACTTCAGGAAGAGGGGATTATAGTTTCACGGTATATTTCTAGGTACAATATGAGTACAGTCGTGCTGAGGAAGCTGCACCATTGTCAGTCCTAGTAACTGTCCTTGTGACTACCATATCCAGTTTTTCAATAAGTGGGGAAAAAACTAAATTTTTGTATATGTAAGAAAGAAAAGGAAGACAAAACAGTATATTATTTCAGTATCAATGAAGAGGAGGATATGATGTAAAAGAAGACTTAACTGTTAAAATACACAGCCAGCGATGGTTGAGAGATAGAGAAAAATCAAGGGTTTTTGGATTTTACAAAATTATTAAAGATTAAATTGTTGTATTGGCTTCATGAGACCAAATAACAGTTTAGCAGTCCATTTTGAGAGAAAATAGTAAAGCTTTATTCTGTAATTTTGGAAGCACTAACATCGTTGGCATCAATTGTAGGAATGATCTTGCACTTGACAGATGTTAGACAAACTCAGCATTTAGACAAACTCAGCATTTAGATATCAGGTTTTCACATCAAATGCCTACAGTTGGCCTTTCTGATGAAAGAGGTAGCATATGAACCAAAACAGCAGTTCCTGAGATATAATATACATTGTAGAGTTATAGTGTAACATATTAATTATGGGAACTTATACTTGCTGAAGAAAATGAAATGTTTATAGTTCTTTATTACCTTAAAATATTGTGTTTATCAAAATTTGACCCTGGGTATTCTCTTAACTGGAAAACTAACTAGCCTTAGGCTTGTTATGATATTAATAATATCTAGAATTGTTACTCCAATACGGAAGAATTGGTTTAATCTCTAAAAAGAAATTGAGTGATTATGCTATGAATACACTCTGAGCAAGCATTAATGAAGCATATCATGAGTTAAGAATGCTTCATATATTTGGTTGCTTGAAATTTTTTAAATGTTTTAGTAAAGGACATGACTTATTTTCAAAAAAGAAGGTCTACCTGAAATTATTTACAGGCTGAATCATAAATATTTTAAAAGGACAATTGCCACTCAGCTTCCATGTTTTATGTCATGCTTGCATTCTAGCACTTTCTACATTACAATATTTAAAATTATTTTCAGTTGTTTTTCCAAGATATCTTGGCTGACAGTTACCCTCATCTCAGCTCCCTCCCATTATCTACTCCTTGTTCCCGTTGGCTTCATTGATGCCAGAGTGACCTTTCTGAATTGCAAATTTGATCTTCTAACTCATTTCCTTGTAAGCTTTTAACAACAACCTACAGGGTCAAATCAAATTCTTTAACACTCATAGCTTTCACAGGCTGCCCTGCTGGTCTTCTGTCCGGACTACTTCTTCCTGACACAATCTATTCAATGGAGACAAAATGCAACCTTCAGGGTCTTTAGGGTGATTGGAGCTTAGGTGTCCACATGCTTTTGTATGAGCTGTTATCACTGCCCTGAATGCCCTTTCCCAAACCCACCTTGTTGGAAAGTCTGATTCCTTCTCAAAAGCACAAGCCACAACCTTAAAAGTGAAGGTTTCTTTGACTTCTCCCTCTTGTAAGTAGAATTAGTAACTTATTTCTCATCACCCTGAGCTACCACAAAACTCTCTCTCTCTCTAGTTATATATACAATCACTTAATGATCAGAGCAATATAGAAACTATAAATCTTGCAGGGTCTTCAATTATTAATTTAAAAGAAATTAATTTGTTCCACTCTACATTTATTGTGTATAGACTTTACTAGCTGACCACTGACAGGATTTTTTTTTTTTCCCTAAAATCACACTTGATTTAGGTGAAATGGGAGCCTGCCTGTCCCCACTGATGTACCTTCTAAGATTTCTGCTGGGCTGGAAAATCATTGTACAGTTTGTATCTTTTTACCTTAGAATATCTGGGTCTTAACTAACAGAGTACTCAGTAGCTGCTTTTTTTCTGTTTAGTAACCTTCTAGAGCTCCCTGAAATATTAGTGGTACTCAAATGTGAACATTTGCCTCCTACAATTTTTCTGAGTCCCAAGTATCCTTTCCTCTTTTTTCCCCTATTCCTTTTTGTTTAGTTTAGCCAGAGTCCATTTTTATTGTTGGCTGCCAACACTGCAGATTGATTTACAAGCTTAACATAGATGGTGAGGCTTAGTTCAGGATCCATATTGACTTGCCTCAGGAATTTGTTTAGATCTGATATAGTTGGCCAGTCTCTTTACTATAAGTAAAGTAATATCAGAAGGAGGAGGTTGCTTATGGGGTGAAGGTAGTCTCCCTTAAATTCTCAAAGTGGGGAAAAACTATATTGATATTTCAAATAATTGTAATTAATGCCAAAGTAAAAGTTTCCTTTTTCACTGGCACTACACCCTGGCAGGATGGCGTTTCAGCCATTTTCTCATAACCTGTTTCTGTCTTTCTTCTTCAAATTCTAAGGTAATATCTTTGTACTGGTTAGACAGTGTTGTATTATCTATATTGCTTAGTCTCTGGTTCAAACTCTGGTCTCTCACAGCAGATTTTGTACTATATACAGTATAGTACCAAGTACTCTCTATCCCAGTAGAGATCACTATACGGAAATAGATCCGTGTATACCAACAATTGTTTCGTTCAACAAACACCATGATAAAATTATACACAGGCACTACAGGAGCAGAGAGTAGAACAATAAATTAATGAGTTAGGAAAAATTTTTGAGGAGTTAGCATTTAAGCTGACTTGAAGTTGTTTAGTCAAAGAGATAAAGAATGGCATTGCAGAGAGAACGAAAGAGAAATGAAAGCTTGACCTTTCATGGCTGGAGCGCAGTAAGACACACCTCTATGTGGTGGTAGTAGGAGGGAGGATAACATATAATTTTATGAGAAAAACAGACTTTGGGGCCTGAACCTAGGCAGGAGAAGGAATTTATCTTAACACTCTGGAGAACCATTGAAGATTTTCATTATCATTTTAATGTAGATAATAGAGAAAAAGAATTAGGTTTGGGTTGAAGCATTATGAGTTTAATTGAAGTTCTGGTGGTTTGGAAGTGGCAATGAGACTTTCTCTGCAAGATTTTAAGTAAACAGCTTGGATATATGAGGCTGGAGCTCCCAAGTAGGATTGGAGGTCTAGATATTGGCTGGAAAATTATTTACTTATAAGTGGTAGTTGAAGGCATTGGTTGAGATGAGATCAGCAGAGGAAGTTGTTTAGAGAGAGAGCAATAGAAAGGGAAATAAAGATATCAATCTTTAAAAGAATCATCAAAGATTTATATCCTTTTACAGAGAAAATCTATATCTGGAAATTTACTTAAAGGAAATAATCCTAAATCAAAAAAAAGCTCTATGCCCAAAATGTTCATCACATTCTTAGAGACAGTCATTGGGGTATCTGTACAGTCCTTTTCTTAGAACTATTGGTCCAGTTTCACAAGGGGGCATCTTTTGCTGGCTGCCATGTTTGTATATTGCTGATTAGAGTTAGGGAGACACCTGGCACAAATCAAGGCAACCAGATTTTTTCCCTCTTGAAATTTGAATTGAAGGACATGGAGGTTGAATGTTGGGAGAAGAATTTATGTCAGTAACTTAGTGGAAGAGAGAACATAAAAACCATTTCCTTTGGTGACCTTCCGAACTGTCCCAGTCTCAAACTCAACTGAAAACTTTGTTCAGCTTTTCCTTAAATTGTCAGGGGTACATACCTTTTTTTTTCTTTTTCCCTTTGCATAAGCTAAGTCAATCTGGTTTCTGTTCCATACAACCAGAATAGATTAACTAAGAATACACTGTTCATTACAGAGAAAAAGTAGAAGGAAAAAATTTCTTAATGGCCTAACAATAGAATAGTTATATATAGTGCATTTGCTAATCAAAATATTTTGAAGTTATTAAACATCATATCTATGAAGAACATGTAACAGAAAAACATATTGCATAGACATATGAAAACTAGAAGAACACAAAATTGTTTATGTCATATAATGATAATTATTTTATAGCTTATATAAAGGAAAATCAAGTACTGATAAGAATTGTTTGGGAAAAGATAAAAACATTAACAGTACAAATACCTAATTTGTAATAAGACTAAAAATGTCTATTTGACATATAAACACTACCAAATGTAAGACAGATAGCTGGTGGGAAGCAGCTGCATAGCACAGGGAGATCAGCTCAGTGCTTTGTGACCACCTAGAGGGGTGGGATAGGGAGGTTGGGAGGGAGACGCAAGACAGAGTGGATATGGGGATATATGTATATGTACAGCTGATTCACTTTGTTATGCAGTAGAAACTAACACACCATTGTAAGGCATTTACACTACAATAACAATGTTTAAAAACAAATTTACTATTTTCTATGACTTCTGAATATGAAAGTAATACATTTCTATTGTAACAATAAAAGTAATACGAAACCACAAGTAAAGAAGGAAAGTTTCATACTCACTCAAGATAACCAGTAGTGTAAGAGTTTAACATAAACACATATCATACCCTTGATTAACCCTTGACTAATACCCTCGATTCCTTTCACAAAAAGAGAGCATGTGGCAAAAGCCATTAAAAGAAAGTACTCTTTCTATAACAATATATTCTGGATAAAACATTATCATTTTTTTCTCCAGTGGAATCCATCCTAAAGTTATATTCTCCTCGGCCCTAAAAATGCACAGAAAATGGAGACATGGTGCCCCTCATCACTACTCTCTCCCACACTCCCTCACTCTCTTTCCTGAGCCTTCATGATACTATCCTGAGCAGCCATGTGCCGGAGGAGTGCCAAGGACAGCTCCGTAGTGTTGCTTTGTGGTAACGTTTCGTTTCTTTCCATGAGTGTAAAAAACTGATAATTATGGAATTAGTAAAAATTCTTTCAATGTACATTTTAAAATAACACAATGCAAATATATATTGTTCATTATTTATCTTTTTTCCACGCAAAGTCATGTAACTTAGACATTAGTTAGGGGTCTCTCTGACTTAATATCAAAAAGACTGGCCTGGACCTCCATTCCATGCTCTGTAGACTGTACAAAGCCATACTCCAGAATTCTGTGAATTCCCTCGGATATTGCTAAAGACTTTTTCCTGATTCTGCTAAATTTATCTTTTTCTCAAATACGCCTCTTCCTACTATTTCTTTGTTTCTCCTCTTATGTCATTCCAACATCACACAAAGCTGTTGTGTTTGAGTCAACTATACTAGAAATTTGTGAGGAGAGAGAGGAGAGAGTGTCACATGGTAACAGAATGATTTTTACCTTAGAGGTAGGTAAGCACTAGACACTCTCATTCGGCAGATACTGCCACGTTTCTGGATATTCCTTTGTTTCTCTTTCCTTTTACGTATTTCCCATGCCTAAATGCCTGATTGTTTTAAACAAAGAACAATTTACCTATCTATTTTGATATTTTTTCTCCTGCTAACTCAAGACATTATATTTTTACCCAATCGCAATTACCTTAATGAAATAATTTCCAAAATAACACGTTGTCTCCCTAAGAGGAATTTGGATGACAATTTTAAAAGAACCATTTTTGACAAATTAATCTATCCATTTCTTAATCCAAATATATATTTTTCAGTTTTAAAAACTTGATTTAAATTATATTTGTATTATGTTATGTATGCCATACAACTTTTAGATCCTTCAAATATTAATTACAGTTATTTTAAAGTCCCTAACCCAACATTTGGATGGTTTAAAAGTCTTGATCATGAACTGCTTAATCTCGATAATATGTTGTTTTCTCTTACATTTTTGTGAGTCTCATATTTTTTCAATGCTGAACATTTTGTGGGAGCATAACTAGAGACTGAAGTAAGTTGCAGTGATGCCTGGAGATGGGCACACTTATTCGACCTGGCTGTTAGTGTGTGTGTGGTGGGTTGTAAAGGGAAGGGAAACAGTCTATTTCTTCAGGCAGTGGCGGCGGGCTGCTGCTCTCCTGTGCTTAGTGTGGGACTTCGTGTGCTGGACGGGTTTCTCAGTGTTTCTCTTCCACTCTGCTTGAGGCCCTGAACACCTGCACCACCGAGAGGGCTCTTTCTCCAAGCTGCTACATTTCTGCATCTGGAGACCACTATTGCATGTTACTCCATGTGAGGTTTATGGAGGGGGATGGGTGGGAGGATCTTCATTATCTTAACCCCAGTCTTAGGCAGGTCCTGCGAACCTGGTATTTAAAGATGTGACTATCTCAACATTCCTGTTTCTCTCCCAGCCTTAGTAGCAAAACTTTGCCTTGTGTCTAGGATGGTCTTGGGTAGTAGAGAATGGAAATTCTCACCCTTCCCTCAGTAGTGGTAAACATCCGCTTTATATCAGTGCAAGATCCTGTACCTAAGTGGGTTTCATGCCCCTTCCCTAGGAACTGACAGCTTTGGCTTCCATTCCTCTTTCCACAGCAGAATACCTTTGCCTGGGACCAGTGGAAGGAAGTTGTCCTCCTCTTTCACAATACCAGACTATTATCAACATTACTTGGTGTTATGAACTGAAAGATTACATCCTCACCTCCAGCCAAATTCACATATTGAAGTCCTGACCCCTAATGTGATGATATTAGACAGTGGAGCTTTGTGGAAGTAATTTGGTTTACATGAGGTCATGAGGGTAGAACCTGCATGATGAGATTAGTGCCCTTTTAAAGAAGAGAAGAAGTCAGGCGAGTGTTCTCTCTCAGTTAAGTGAGGATACAGGAAGAAGGCAGCCATGTGCATGTCAGAAAAGGCTTCTAACAGAACCTGACCGTGCAGGCACCCTGATCTCAGGCTTCCCAGCCTCCAGAGCTCTGAGAAATAAATGTCTACTTTTAAGCTGCCTAGTCAATGGTATCTTGTTATAGTAGCTCGACTAAGATACTTGGCACAGTGGTTGTGGTTGTCTTGGGGACAGGTAAGTATTCTCTTCTCTCAGAGGCAAACAGTTTTGCCTCATATGAGCAAGAGTCTGGAGAAGTGAGAAGGGTTTTGTGCCTGTCTACCACCGAGGAGGACTTTCTCAACTACCTGCTCTTTCTCCAGTCTTTGTCGTAATTATAGAATGAAGGCCCGTGGAAAAAAGCTTTTGAATGACAGCAGAATTTTCTTACGTCTGAGGCTCCTAGAGATTCTAAACTTTCCCACTAGCTTCTTTTAAAAGAAACTTCAGTACCAAAAGAAAAAGTTAGAATTACTATATTAAAATTGCAAAATCAAAAGTACCCAAGGTAAGGGATCTTTATTTTAGCTAAGTTAGGTAGGAGGAACACGTAACGTGAAATACTCATGTTTCTGTCACTTGCTACAGTGGAATTAATAAACACAGGACATTACAAATGAAACGTATTGGAAACAATATCAAATTCAATTATCATTTATATTATGCTAGGCTCTTTGCTAAAACTTGGGAACATAAGAATTTTAAAAATCATTATTGCTGAACTTAGAGCTTATGTAGAATGATGTCTATACACATTGGGGACTGGGTTGAACAAGGCTTTTGAGGCAAGGCATTTGAGTTTGATTGTAAAGAATGGTTAGGCATTTGTCACCTAGAGAAGGAGAAATTACAGGCTGAAGGAATAGTCTGTGTAAAAGCATGCAATTGTGAACATTTTTTTCCCGAAATGAAGAAAGCATCTTGCAGCAGTAATATCTACATATTTGTCATATTTCTGTATGTATTTTTTCCCTGAATATAAAATCTGGAAGCCTGCTGCTCCCAATGTAAGGAGGTAAACAACCAGGCTAAGAATCCCCAAACCACAACATTTGTTTACAGCTTTAAACAAACTTACATTAAAAAATCAGGACACATAAAAGCAGCAATATCTTACACCCTCCTATTTTGCATTACTTATATATCCCGGACTCTTATCATTAAGTAAAGAAAGCTAGCAAGTCACTTGTATCTCAGTGAAATAGCTGATAATTGCTAGGCTAGGCTGAAGTAACAAACTTGAAAATCTCAATAGTAATAAGAATGACATGGCCTACTTGCTTAGCACTTTATCCAGGTGGTAGCTAAGGGATATAGGCTGCTCTACTGTCCTGGAATCTTTCACTTCCAGTCTAGAAGACAAAAGAGCATGTGCATGGAAAAGGCACACCCACACTTGACAGCCTTGGACAGGAGTGACACATGATTTCTGTCTACCTGCCATTGATGAGAACCAGAAACATAATCCTTCACTTGACGCATGCGGGCTAAGAAATGTAGTCTCGTTCTGATCCCAGAGAAATAGTTTGGTGAACACACTATATTTTCTCCTAACTACCAATTCTAAAAAGAGTCTTTGTCATTTCATAAATAAAACATATAGAAGAGTAAAAGATAAGTAACTGACTTAGGATCATCCATAATCTCATCCTGAGAGAAATCTTATTAACATTTCAATTTGTTTTCTTTCCATATCTTTTAAAGTGTGTATTTTTCTAATAAAGACTACATTTTATGAAAAGTTGGGGTAGCTTTTTATTACCTAACATGCATTTCCCACTATGTAATATATAATTGAATATATTACATATATATAATTTAATGACTTTATATTATCCCAATATATGTATACACTATAACTTAGTTAACTGTTCTTATCATTGAGTTATTTGTCTCCACTACTTAGTTATAACACAGGGTATCTCTCTATGGAAATCAATATATGAATTTCAGATTATGTCCTTGGGATAAATTCAGAATGGTGAAATTACTCTGTCAAAGTATGTGGATATTTTTAAGGCAGTGTAAAACTATTTCTATGTAGTCTTTCAAAGTTTTTCAATTTAAAATCCTACCAGCAGTGTAGGAGAGAGTGAATCTTCCAAACCTATAGTTGGTTTGGATTCAGCAACTTGATACTTAAAACTGAAAATACCCCAGCCCATACCACAGAGCATACAAAAACTCAAGACAAGAGGAAAATGAAAATGTGAACCCCTTTGCTTATGTAATTAACATGAATTTGTTTTTCCTAATATAGATGCTCTCCTATGATCTGATTATTCTTCACCAGACCACCTGAGTGATTGGGTTTGTGAACAATCACTTCTTATAATGTAATCCAACTATTAAAAAAAAAAAATCTAAGACTTCCTGTCAAGACCAAAGTTATGTGTCATTACTGCATTCTCTCCCTCCCACTTTGTATACATACACATTCTTTGGAGGGGTTGGAGAGGGAGAATAAGAATTCTGACTCTTCTGTCAAGCACCCAGATTCACAAAGTCCTCTGGTTTGCATCACTTGGTTATTGTAAACATTTTGCTTTGCCAAGCTTCCTTCATAAATATTGCTAGACCTGTCAGTACCTACCATTTCACTCAATATGGACATCTTAAGATCTGCCTATGTTTTCAAGTAATCATGTTTGTGTGCTTTCCTGATGGGGGTATAGTTTTTCTGCCCTTGATGATGATTGCAAGTTCGTTAACAATTAATAATGTATGTGCATCTGTTTTACTGAGCACACAGAGTAAGAGTGGGTTTAGGCATATACTAAATGAATTCATCTGTGGTACAGACTCCTTTCCTGAGTTTCAAGGAAAACATCCAGAAAGATGGCATTTATCAGACAACTGTTAACTATTCTTGAGATACACGTTTGGCTAGGATAAATATATACCCATACAAATTTTTTCACTAACTTTATTTTTTTTTTGAAAAATTCAAATTTCATGTCCTGAAGTTATCATTACTTGGCTTTCTGAATGCCATTGACAATTGACATGTGGAACAGAAAATACTGGCTTCAGAACCTACAGAGAAATAGCTATCTCCCTCTCCACTTTTCTGGAGTCCAAGCATTAATACACAGCTGCTCTGGAAAGTGCTTTTGCAGCCTAATATCTGTAGCTTGTACTTGATTTCTTTGTCAAGCATGTGTTTCCAAACTGGCAGTAGCACACAGTTGTGTTGCTATGTGTTTAGAGGGCAAAGTGGAGGAAAATCCCAGTGCGATGTTGCTGGGGCATCGGCCACAAAGAAAGGTTGTAAATCATGATCAGAAGGAGATTGATGATGTTTGTGAAATATTCTCTCAGGGTGCCAAAGAGGTGATTGTTCCTGAGGCTTAAGAATTATTTTTGTGGAAGGATTTTATCATTAAGGTTGATGACGTGCCTGAAACCAAAGAGGAGAGAGAGAGAGAATATGAGAGAAGTGAGGGAAAGAAATGGTTGCAAAAGCAAAATGATTAGTATTCCTTTGCATGACAAAAACTTTCATCATCTATCTCACTGACAGTTATGATTTGTTGAAGTTTTCTTCTGGGTGTTTGTTACAAACCTAGAATTTATTGTTTTGTGATTTGCATCTTTATTTCCAGAGGATACCAAACCTCTAGTATTTGGGTACTCTACAAGCATTAGAACAATTTACATACAGTAGGAGACCATTTTTAAGCACAAACCCCCAGTGTACAATAAATTAGGTCTTCTGGAAGAGGCTGGCTTTTCTTTTAATGAGGTGTCGTAAGGATGGCCTCACCCATGCGAAAACATTAACTGGCACATTGCAAACACAGTCCTATAATTGAGTGTTTCATTTAGCAAAGTGTATCACACATGCCCATGGACTAGTATGTGGGATTTTAAAGAAGGGGATTTGGGGAAAACACACAAAATTTCTAACTAAATTTATGAGTCTAAAAGCTCTTGTAAAAAAGAAAAGACTTGTTAAAAGAAAAAGAGATGACAAAGCTTTTAAAATTATGGTGAAATGCATCAGAATTTTGTTTGTTTTCTTACTGATTTGTTGGAAGAATTCTAGTTAAAAAGTAATTTGTAGCATGAAATAGAACTTTAAAGACAGTGTTTTTTAGTCAAAATCCACTTTCAGTTATTCCCCCAAGACCAACCTTATAAAACAATGAAACATGCTGTGGAATTGTATTTCATAGACTATAGGTTCCTTAGCTATTAAGTATATATGTGCTCCACAAAGAGTAAACTATATATTCAACGACTCATTTAGAGGGTTCTAACTTAAAACAGCAGTAGTTGTTATCAGAGATTGGTGAGCCTCCAAAATTCTTGATTTAGGTGCCCATTTGAGTTAGAATTAGATAATTTGCCAAACAAACAAACAAACAAAAACACAGACTGTTTGAGGGTTATCAACAGCAGTGTTCATCATTTTTGAAGCTTTCATTCCATACCACACAATAGGAAGTCACCTATGTATACTTTTATTGGAGCATTTTGCGATCAGGTATGCTTTTTTTCAGACAGCAAAATGTGGTAAAATAAAAGGAGCTTGACAGCTTGATTCACTCTTCTTCCTGGGTCCCCCAAATAATAAATGTTGAATTTATGTGAATTGCTAGATCAGAAAGATAAATCCACAGAAGGTTTTTCAACTTAACCCAGAGATAAGACATGTGTCACATGGAAAAGCCTTGACTCTGAAGTCAAAAACTCCAGTTCCTTATTTCAGCTCTGCATGTCTTAGAGTGTAATTTAATATCTGTCTATTTGTCTCATTTTCCTCACCAAGAAAGGGCTTTGACTTGATGATCACTCAGAGCTAAAAATCTATAAGAGTTACCTATAATCATTTTATCCATTTATCTGTCTACATCTATATAATGTGAGAGCTACTAATCCTGATAATGACCTAATCCAATAAGATTTAAAAACACAATGCCGAAAGATTTTAGTGTAATAGCTACTATCTTAGGTAGCAACAGCTGACTAACATTTAAATGAACTGGCATAAGTTTTTTTTTTTTTTTTTATTTTAGTAAGTGGGATATTCATAAATAATAACTTTTAAATGCAAATCTCCTAGCAGATAACCAAGAAATGAGTGGTGTGAACTTATGTAAGATATAATAATATTTAAAGGGCACTTGAGGAAATTGGATGTTTCTTCATGATTAAATTACAAGAACGTTTTTGCATTGCAATTTTTCTTTCTTTTTACTTTTATTACAAATGTTATTCTTAACTGTGATAATGCATTCTTAAAAAATGATCCGTACATTACAGATAAGTCTGGCAAATCTTGTTTGTTCTAAAATATTATTTAATTAGGCTATATTTGGATATTTATAACTATTTACCTAAGAAAGGCTGAGTATCAGTTTCTGCCAAAACTGTATCATATATCCATTACGATTAATTTGGATATAAAATTATGCTGACATTTTTTCCCCAAGAATTATATATCTTAAGAACTAGTCATCTAAATTTGCATGGCTTAGTACATCATAAAAAAAAGTTGAAATCATCAAAACCAAGTTTCAATATATATGCACATGTGTACAAAGCCTGAGAAAGGGAGAAGTAGTCCATGACAGTTGGGAGCTGGTCTGGCTCTAGCAATCAAGCCTAGGTGTAGCTAGGCTCTAACCGCAGTACTCCAGGGGAGGTCATGGTGTTCTCCTGTTGCATGTATATAATCTCACAGGTCACCAACACCAGACAAGGTCACTATGTGACCATGATGAAGTGGAACATAAATAAGGCACTCAGTAGTCATGGCTGGGCACAAACAAGATTGTTGTACAAACCATACACAACAATTACCAACATCCCCCCACCCTCAATTAACATCAGTGATTACTGCTACTTTTCCAATTGCAATTTTAGCCCCACTTCTTTCTTCCCACTCTCTAGATAAAACTTAAGATGCTCCATCACAGAATTATCTCTGCTTCCTGAAGGCACCCAACCTCAAGTCCTACTTTCTTAACTACTTCCCTAAAATTACCTAACAGGAGCCCCAAACCTGTAAGTCCCTTCCAATACCCTCTTACTGAGATGTGCCACCATTCCCATGGAGTGTGATCTCCATCTCCTTCACAGAAATACACAATCAGTCCAACTCTGTTTGACCATAGGAGTGTTCCTTGATGGTCTATGGGCATGAGACATTGGCAAAATGCTCATTCATACTCTGAGATATATATTTTATGAGTAAAAAATAGAAACCATCTAAATGTGTATGAATAAGGAGTTTAGGAACAAATACATAATTGAGTAAGATTCTATGCTTTACGAAATTCCCCATGAAAAATAATCCACATAATTTTGTTTTCCTAAATACAAAATCAGTGCCCAAATAAATGATGTCTGGATTTGCATAACATTATTTCTTCATTCAGATGCAAATTCTATTAACATTAATTCATCACATTTTATCTGCCAAGCAATGTGCTAAGTACTTTTCATGTAAATGCTCTATTTAACTCTCATAGCACCCTGTAAGGTAGATATTTTTACTTTGTATTATTAATCCCCGTAAAAGCCTAGTGAAGTTGGAGTTTTAAGCCTCATTTTATAAGTAAGGCAATATTAAGTGATTTACCTGCCACTGAATGTCTGAGGCAACAACCAGAACATGAATTCTCAAACACGATAATAATAACTACAATTTATTAATTCACTTAAAAATGTTTGTGGTTCCAATTTTGAGTCATGTCACTAAACAATAGATGTGGAAATCTCTGTCATCCTGGATCTTACTTTCTAGTAAAGAAGGACAAACAATAAACAGTACAAATAACTAAAGTATGCAGATGACAATTAATCCTTTATATATATATATATATAGTGAAGGAACAAGTCATGAAGATGTCTGGTAGAAGGGGCTGCAAGCAGAGGGCGGCAGCAAGTAGAAAGAGCTAGAGACTGCAGCCTGCCTAGTGTGTCCACAGAACAGCAAGGAGACCAGCTTGTGTGGAGAAACAGGAGCAAGGGGGAAAGTGCGAACAATGAGGTCAGAGGCATGAGAGAGGAGGATAGAGTGGAAATGGATGTTAAAGACCAGGAGAAGCCCAAGAGGATCTAAATAAAAGAGCTTCAGGGTCTGACTTACATTTAACAGGATCTCTCTGATTGCCATTTTCAGAATTGTCTCAGGGAGCAAGATTCAAATCAAGGAAACCAGTTAGGTGGTTATTTCAATAATTCAGGTGAGAGATGATGGCAACGTAGACCAGGGCTGAAGTGGTGGAGGTGGTGAAAAGTGCTTGGGTCCTGGATGTAGTATTGTGAAGGCAAAGGAGACTAAAGTGATAGAGGTGATAAATCATTTGCAAGGATTGCGTGGTCCAGGATTTGAACCCAGGTATTCTGACTCTAGATCTCAGTTCTCTTCAGAAGTGCATTGTTATAAACCACAAAGTACCATTATGAATTACTTTAAAATAATAACTTGCTTATTTTCAGTTTACTTCTAAAATGTGGCTGTTTTATAAAGTTACCATGATTTTCCATATGATTGTTCATGAGTTAAAAAAAAATATTGAAAAATGATCTCATTTGTTAGGAGCACAGAAATTTTACCTCTAAGTAAAATAAGCCACTATCAATTATGTGTTCTTTCTTCAATTAACTGTCAATTTAATTATTTTCCTTAGCAAGCAGACATTTTAATGAAACAATTAGGCTTTTATAGAAGTCAGAATACCTGTTTGTTTGTATACTGTCTATCCTTCTAGAGTAATTTTTGGTATATATTTTTCTCTTTATCAGTTTCCATTTTTGTATAAGTTGAAGGCTTTTTTCAATAAGTTCTGAAATATATATCAGAAAGTCAGTGGGTAATTCTTACTTTTTTTTTGCTTTCTTTAAAGATAATTATTATTACCATTTAGTTTCCTAGGAAGAAACATTCTCTCTGTCAATTCATTTTCTCCATCTGCTTTCACATGCCGCAAAATTATAATCATCCATAATTTGTGATAGATTCTTGCCAAACATTGTTAAAACAATTTGGAAAGTGCCAGACAAGGAGACTTGCCAACTAACACAGAGTGCAGATGCTTTTGTTCTTTATATTTTTCTCCAGAAGGGTCAAATATGAAAGTTATTTTTGATGGACTTTTTACATTTTAATTCCAAAGTAACTATGACAGTGAATTCATTTTTATCTACCTAGAACAAATGACATATTTCCCCACAGAGGTGGTAACACAATTGATATGGCACTAAATTGTACAACCCCAAAATAAGACACTCAGAATTAATGAGGATTAATTAGGCTGTGAAGTCCTTAATGACCAAGGCTGTATCTTTTTACTTTAGACTCTCCAAAACATAGTGTAGTTATTGGTATGTAGTATGAACTCTGTACTTGTCTACAACTTTGAGCAAGAAAACGCAGTTATTCAAATGCCTTAGACTGAAGAAAGGATCTACTCATCTGAGAAGGTCATCGTTTTTCACCAAGTTTGTAGTTACAAGTATAGGAAAGAATAGTATATGCAGAAAATGGGATTTACCCATCCATCTAGATTACCTGAACCAATCCTGAAGATAATACTCTGACAGCTGCTGTGGCCAAAGAGCTTTCCTGTTTTACTTTTTAAGTGAAATAAATGAATGAATTTATGTCCCCTTACTAGCCATTTTTCTGTTCTTCTTCAGAGCCATACTTCTCAGATCTGCCTCTACTCATTGTTTCCATATCCTAAACCTTCAGTACTCTCTTAACCACTTCCAATTAGGCTTTTCCTCCCCAAGGTTCTAATTGATATCACCACAGACTCTGTCATACCAAGGCCAATATGACTCAACCTTACATATCACTTGGTGAGATTTACCACCCATTTCTTCTCAAAATATTTTCTTTTCTAGATTTGTTTAGTCTCTCAATCTCTTGGTTTATCTCTTATCCCTCTAGCCTCTTCTTCACAGTATTTTTTGCTGGTTCTCCCTCTTTTATAGACCACCAAATTTTGGATACTCAAGGTCTTCATTTTTACTTTTCTTCTCTTGTCTAGCCCCTTTTTTCTCCCTAGGTTATTTCATTTACTCCCATGACTTTACATGCATTCTATATGATGACAACTACATTTCTCTCTCCAGTTTTGCCTTCTTCCTTCACCTCCTCATTCATGTATTAATTTCCTTTTGGCTATCTTTACTATAGGATCTATAGACATCTCAAACTGAATGCAGCCAAAACAGAACCATTTATTATATCCTGCCCAGATATTTGGTTTTCCCATTTTCAAACAGCAGCATAAGCTCAGTTTCTCAGATGAAAACCAACAAACAAAACCAAATAGTCATGCATGACTCCCTCTTTTACTCTCTCCCATCTTATCCATAAGGAAGGTCCCTCAAAATATATATTCTAAATCCGGCCACCACTTCATAAGTATTACCTTAGTCTAATTCATTATCATCTCTGAGCCTCTTTACATCAACTGCCAAATAATTTGCCATCTCCCTGCTTCCCACTCTTGCTCTCCTATCATCCATCCAGCATCCAGACTTGTATTTCTAATCTTTAAATGTAACCAGATTACTACCAATAGGTTTGAACTGCAAGAAAATAAAATCTAACTTCTTGCCAAGGCACTCAGGACTCTACATGATCTGGACTTCACTCAAAGTCATCTCCCCTATTCTCTACCTTCCTTACTTGCCCCAGGCACACTGCTCTTTCTGTCTGGGGAATATACCCTCTGCATTCCAGTCTCAGAGCACTTGTACCTATACGTTTTCTTAGAACACTCTTCACAGGGATCGTCAAAAAGCTCTAAGGCACAAAGACTTCCTGGCTGCTTAATGTAAAGCACTCTTTCACATACACACAGTCCCTCTCAAGGGTATAAAACCATTTTACCTTAACATTGTTTATCATACCTGAATCATTTATTTCAGCTTTCTGTATGTATGTATTTACTGTCCACCTACACCACTCCTGGACATAAGCACCCTGACGGTAGGGATTTTATCTTGAATAACCGCAGTACTTAGAACAGTAACTGAAGTATATTTGTCATTCTGAAAATATTTGTTGGTCATCCTAAAAGCAATGTTAGAACAAGCAGAGCTTGAATTAAGTGTCTTGTACATAGTAGCTGATGAATAAATACTTGTCTTGATATTTATATATAAAATAGATTACATATATATAAAATATTGATATATTTAACTTCATTTACTATCTTCATAAGTCCACCTTCAGCTCTAGCCATGATATTTATCACAGAACCCTACACACAGTGTGCCTTTCAAAAACTATACATATTTCTATATACACTTGGAATAAAAGAGGTAACTTTATCTACTCATATATTTACTATTATTAATTGCAAGAAACTTTCTAAAATGTTTTTATGAAACACACTGAGTGTATAACATAGTTAAGGCTGTGATTGTACTCATGCTGTAGAAGATAATCATTTTTAATGAGAAAATTCTAACATATCCTAACCCTTTATTATTTACATAAATATTGACAAAGAAGAGATTGAAACAAAATTTATTTTTTTATTGAGAGGCATTAATACCATTTAGTTAAAACTAAACATTCTCTTAATTGAGAAGTAGGAATAGAAACAGTCCTCTAATTGCAAAATTTCTAATACCTCTTTGGACATTAATTACAATTGAACTTAGGTCAGGGCTTTAAAGCAAGCTAGAATTAATCTCTATGGCAGCAAAGAAAAATTAGAAATGACATGAGAAAGAATCTGGTTTGCATGCCACAGTAATTGTTATTTAGGGTTCACATTCATTAAAGTAGTCAGAATAAGAGTTTGAAAACATTTAGTACACACTGATTTCATAATCTTGTTTTTATTTCCTTTCTGACAAACACACTCATCAACTTTTTGTCCTAATTTTATGACCAATTTATCTTTATACAATTATATTTTATGTCATAGATATATTCTTTATAGAAATGTTAAAAGAATCCTAATTCATGAACTTAGTCACTATACTCAGAGACATTAGTTGTCTTTTAATTGTAAACTTTCATTTATAAGATATTTCTATAATGACAAGTCATACAGAATTTGTATACTAAAATAAAAGATATATACATACACACATATGTGTGTGTATATATATATATATATATATATATATATA
>NW_020185328.1:12972458-12974607 GCF_003031525.2 Neophocaena asiaeorientalis asiaeorientalis
AAGATCTTACTGGCAAGATTATTCATTAGGAAGAATTACTAAGGTTATTTATATCAACTATATACATAACTGTGGTAAAGATTCTGAGTAATAACAGTCAGTGATAATGGCTTGGTATTCAACAAGTTTATAATCCAATGGGAAAATAGGATAACCACAAACACCTTCATTAGTGAAAAATATAAGTATGTACAATTTACCACATATAATCATGAAATATCTCACCATTGTATTTATTCCATTACGGACACTGTTCTAAGTGCTTTACATATTTTAAGCAATTGAATTCTCATCACTCTATAAAATAGGTATTGCTATTATTTTAATCCCCTTTACATAGAAGAGGCAACTGAGGCTCAGAAAGCTTAAGTCACTTGCCCAAGGTCACAAAGCTTATTATTGATTGTGAATATTTGCTTGGAACTTATGATGTTTGATTCCAGAGTGTGTTCTTTTTCATGACAGTGTACTGCTTATCAATGTCAATGTATAATTGTACCCAATTGGAAGGAAAGGAGAAAAGATCCACTGAAGAATTCGAATAGCAGGACAAACCAACCAACCAACCAACCTATTAACTAACCACTGAGGTTTATGTTACTAGAAGTGAATGAATACACAGACACATACACATGCATATACAGTCAGCCCTCCTTATCTGCAGGTTCCACATCCATGGATTCCACCAACCACAGATCCAGTGCTATGTTTAAGATCCACAGTCTACTGAATTAGCAGATGCAGAATTTGTGGGTAAGGAGGGCTGACTATAGAACTTGAGCATACATGGACGTTGGTAACTGTAGCAAGTCCTGGAACCGATCCCCCAAGGATACCGAGGGATGATTGTACATGTCATTTTGTGCTTACTTTTACCAGGCATAGTTTTAAGTATTTGCACATATGAATCCATTCAATCCTTACAAAAACTGTCAGTTACCATTATTTTGAATACACAGATGAATACACTGAAGCACAGAGAAATTTGGCAAACATCCTAAGGCAAGAGCATAATAAAGTAGTGGTGCTAATAATCGGTGATTAAATGGTATATAAAGTCAGTGGTCTGCATAAGCTCACTCGAGACCTCAAAAAGAGTATAGATAGAAAAATAAGAAGATTGGGAACTAAACCCTGAATCACTTTCAAAATTGAGAAGTCTGACAGAGGAAGAAGAGGCAAATAACTGTGAGGTAGCAACTAGCACTGAAGGAGAAAACAGGGAGAGTGAGATGGCAAGGAAGCCAAGAGAAGAAAATGATACTGAGACAGAGGTCAACCACATCGAAGGCTCCTGAGACGTTATGAAAGGATGAAGAACTAAAAAGTTTGATTGCAAGTTGATAGTGATCATAAGAGTATAATGCCAAAGAAAAGACTGATTATGGAAGGTAAAGACAAAAATGGGAGTGAGAGCATAAATAAAGTTAATAAGGACAATACTTTCCAAACTTTTACAGAAGCAGAGAAATAGTACAACAGCATGAGGGAAATGTGGGATCACAGCAGGATTTTTCCAAGATGGGGTAAACATTAAAATATGTTTATATGTCAGTGGGAAAGATCAAAGGAGAGTATATCATTGACCATGTGTAAAATAAGGGCAGTATCAGGAATTAAGTCTACACTCACGCAAGAAAACCAGTGTGGTAGTTAATTTTATGTGTCAACTTGACTGGGCCATGGGGTACCCACATATCTGGCCACACATTATTCTGGGTGTTTGGGGATGAGGTTAACATTTAAGTCAGTAAACTGTTAAAGTAGATTGTCCTCCCTAATATGCATGGGCCTCATCTAATCACCTAAGGGTCTGAATAGAACAAAAAGGCTGACCCTCCCCCAAATAAGAGAGAATCCCTCCTGCCTATCTTCGAACTAGACCATCAGCTTTTGTCTGCCTTCAGACTCAAATTGAAACATCAGCTCTTCCTGGGTCTACAGCTTGTCCACCTTCTGACTGAAACCACACCATCATTTTTTTTGGTTCTCAGCCCTTCAGACTGGAACTGGAAATATACCATTAGTTCTCCTGGGTCTCCAGCCAGCTGACAGTAGATCTGGGACTTCTCAGCCTCCATAATCACCAGAGCCAGTATCTTATAACAAACCTCTCTCTTTCTCATATATATATATATATATAACTTTT
>NW_020185328.1:12974664-12992591 GCF_003031525.2 Neophocaena asiaeorientalis asiaeorientalis
TATATATATATATATATATATATATATATATACACACACACACACATATGTATATACTTATATATAAATATTTCACATAAATACATATGCATGTTACTTTTTTTCTGAAGAACCCTAATACAAATCAGATCCAGAACACAATTCTTCAAATTCACCTAAGCTAAGGGTTAGACTTTGAGTCCTAGAGCTCAGCTGATCCTCAAATGAGATCAGATCAAGAAGTGGCAGCAATGATGACTCAAGCTGCTCTCACTTTCCACCTTTGCCAAAGTAGCAGAAAAGTGATCCAAAGACCATCTTTAAGACCAAGAATATAAGAGAGTGTACATGGCCCTTAGTGCTTCCCTTTACCCCTCACTGAAGTGATGGTCTGTCTGGAAGTGAGGAGCAGTGACAATGTCGGTGCTCAGGGATCCATCATAGGACCTCCAAGAAAATTCTTGCTGCATGGCAATGTATAGTATGCATTTTATTTTTCCAGTGTTCCACTGAACCTATCCAAGGGTTTCAGAGCAATAAGGCAAACAATGCCTAACTACAGTGTTCTTTCTTTCCTATTTTTTTTCTCTATTTTTTTCTGAATTGTATTTTTATCTACAGTCAATATTTATTATTTGTATGATTACAAAACCAATTACAACCATTTATTAAATTTAGAAAAAACTGAAGCACCACTCATACCATCATTCTCCTGCTTATAATACTTGCTGACGATTTTAACCTTCAGAAGAAAATCCAACCTCTTAAGATAGAATTCCAAGGCTGTGAATAGGTAGGAACAAATATTTTTCTACTTAAATTAATCTGATTATTTTTTTTGCAAACAAATGATCCCCAAGGTGTTACTATTCTAAATCTTAGGCAGCAGAACATTTATTTGCTGTTTGTTTATGGTTTATTTGTCTGTTTAATTTCTTCAGTGGATTATACATCATCACAGTTGTTTTGTGTACATGTTTGGTTTCTGGTTTTGTTTTTATTTTAATCAGTGAAAGGAGAAAGAATGACCAAGGACAGCTACCATACTGTGATGAATGGGACTCTAGGGAGATAGATGAGTGAAGGACAATATTTTAGGAAGTTTTCTGTATATTTCACAATTTAATTCAAACTTAAATGAGTCTGTTTTTAATTTGCATACATAATGTTTCATGTACCTAATTCTGTATGTTTCATGTTTGACTAAGAACTTTTTTTTTTTTTGATGTTGGGGGTAGGAGTTAATTAATTAATTAATTAATTTTTGCTGTGTTGCATCTTCATTTCTGTGCGAAGCCTTTCTCTAGTTGTGGCAAGCGGGGACCACTCTTCATCGGAGTGCATGGGCCTCTCACTATCACGGCCTCTCTTGTTGTGGAGCACAGGCTCCAGACGCGCAGGCTCAGTAGTTGTGGCTCACGGGCCTAGTTGCTCCACGGCATGTGGGATCCTCCCAGACCAGGGCTTGAAACCGTGTCCCCTGCATTAGCAGGCAGATTCTCAACCACTGCGCCACCAGGGAAGCCCTAAGCACTTTGTTTTTAACCTCCATAGTTGTTGCTATAAGTAATTACCTACCATCAAGTACAGCATATTATTTGCATGAAAATGACACACAGATAGGATGACATTTGGAACTGGAAAGAGAGATTGCATTGTAAGATTTACTTATGTAATAATTTTCTATGCTTATGCTTTAAAATAGAATATAGGTGTCAGGGCTACATTGGAAAATTCCATTAACAGATAGGAGATGGATTAGATAGTTTTAGAGATTATTTGATTTAATAGACAACATTCACCTAATTTAAAAAATAATATTAATTGACCTAAAGACTAATTTAGTAATATTCAATAGGTTCAATTAGCTTTATAAAGGTGAATCGTCTTGATCCACTTCTATAAAATGTGTAAATATGCTGCCATGAATAGTTTTTCTCCATGCACTGTGAAATACTGCCAAAGTTTTAACCTCACACTAACCATAAATAATGCTTAAATGAGGCTGTAATTTTTGCAGTCTGGGGCTATTCACAGATGAATTATTCGGCTAAAAATGATATCTCTACTAGCATAGTCTTGCCTCATTATCTCATTCCAAGATGAACGGAGGGGAGGGAAAGTGTTAAGTTGATTCATACTATTGCCACAGTTAAACTGTTCTCTACTCAATTGTAATGTTGTTTGGTAAACTAAGAGTGAGAAATTTATAACAATCTCAAATTTGTTTTAAACACAAGAATTTCTCATAAAAAATAGAATACCATTTTTATTCAAAATATATTCTATTACATTCTTAAATAATCCTCCAGAAGAAATTATATTAAATAACTAAAATTGGAAGCACATTACTTATAATTTATATATGTTTTGAGGTGTGAAATAAGAGACATGTGTTTTTAAGTTTATACACACACACACACACACACACACACACACTCTCTAGGTTTAAAGTCAAAGCTTTATTCCCAGCATTAGAAATACAAAAGGAATACATTATTTAATTTAAAAAGCTTTGAAAGATTCATCTTCCTGAAAATGTTCACAGGTCATGGTGATATATTAATATCGTTATCCTCTTTGGGGTGTAAAATCATTATCTGACTCTTTGGGAACCAATTCATGAATCTTTAGGCACTACCTGCACCATTATAAAAACACACAGACAGGCAGAACACTCTACAACCCACAATCAATACACACTGACTACACAGTTGGCTAATATATGCATAGGATTTCTATTTAGATCTCTTCAAGAAACTTCATTTGTTATGAAACAAGTATGTTTTCTTTTGCTTTGGAAACTGATATGAAAGATGGGTGATAGCCCAGAAATGATGTCACTAGGAATCTAATGCAAGCCACCATCATCTCTCCCCTGTACAACTGACAGATTCTCTGAAATGTCCTCCCGCATCCATTCTTAGTCCTTCTAATCCATCCTCAAAGAGCAGCCAGGGTCATCTTTAAAAAGACCTGAAATTTGATCATATTGTTATACTGATTAAAACTTTTCACTTGTTTCCCATTGTTTTTTTCAGAAAGACTAGAGAAAATAGCAAGTTTACTAAGGCATCACATGGTCTGGCTCCTTATCCCCCCTCCTCTCTGGATCCATCAGCTCTTCTCCCTCTCCAGGTTAATAACACTCTTGGGCTTTGGCCTCCTTTGAACTTACAAAGCACAGTGCTCCTTCTTTCCACAAGACTTTCAAACTTCTATTCATCTCTCTCATCTCAGCTTAAATGTGGCATTCTCAGTGAAGATCTCCATAGTTCTCCATATTAGCTTAGCTGTCCTTGTCAGACACAATCACAACACCCTGTACATTGCCTTCATTTCACTGGTTACCACTGAAATGACAGAGAAACTTTTATAATATCCATCCCCCCACCTCTTCAAAACTATCAATACATGCATCCTAATGGACATGCCTGTCATTCCCTCTAATATCCTAGAATAGTATTTGACATATAGACACCCAATAAATATTTTTGAATGAATGCAATAGTTGTAAACATGTCTTAATCAGTAATTTTTACTTGTATATCTTTGTTTAAATGTCTTATTTATGCATTGGTTTATATTTTTCAATCTGTACTGAATACCCATAGAGACCTTCCAGATGGCATTTGCTTTATGATTTTATCCTTGACTCTCCATACTGAGTATGACTGATACTCGATATCATGGTATGCAACTTTTCACCTTGTATCTTAGATGCTCTTTGTGCCCAAGCTTTAGATTATTTGGGGCAGGAACTAGGTGCTATTTATCTTTGTATCTCCCTGTTATACCTCACATAATAGGCAGAAAAGAAATGCTTAGATTAAATTAGGGAGTGTTGTAGAAGGAAAGTATTTGAGGAAAGGCGTCAAAAACACTTACGCAGAATCCAGATATTTCTACCAGCCTCCCTATTGTTTAGAAATAAATATAAATGATTTACCAAGTGATTGAGCTGTTGAGTACAGTTTGCTTCAGACCTGTCATAAATATACTGAACAGAGTTCATCATAGGAAGAAAAAATATCCCTGAAGAGGTATAGTTAGACTCACCTCAGGCAGTCTGGGATACTTGTTTTGGATGTCTCACACAGAAAAATATCAAAAATATAAAAGAACCACTTGGGCCCTTTGTGGTGGGGGGGGGGGGGGGTTAAGACTTTTTTTTTAAGATCAGTTTTGGGTTTATGACACAATTGAGAGGAAGGTACATAGATGGTCCATCTGCTCCATGTTCCTACACAGGTGTAACCTCCCCTATTATCAACGTCACTTACCAGAATGGTACATTTGTGACCAAGAATGAACCAACACTGACACATCATAGTCACCCAAAGTCCACACTTTACGTTAAAGTTCACTCTTTGCGTTGTACATGCTATGAGTTTGGACAAATATATAATGACATATAGCCATCATTATAATACCTTATGGAGTGTTTTCACTGCTCTAAAAATCCTCTGTGCTCTACCCATTTATCTCTCCCCACCTCACTGCTGGCAACCACTGATTTTTTTTTTTTTTTTTTTCTCCATAGTTCCATCTTTGCCACACTGCCATGTAGTTGGAATCATACAGTATGTAGCCTTTTCAGCTTGGCTTCTTTCACTTAGTAAAATACATTTAAGTTTTTCCTCCATGTCTTTTCACAGTTTGACAGATCATTTCTTTTTAAAGTTAAATAATATTCCATTGTCTGGATGAAGCGCAATTTATCTAGTCACCTACTGAAGAACATTTTGGTTACTTCTCAGTTTTAGCAATTACGGATAAAGATGCTATAAACATCTGCATGGAGGTTTTTATGTGGACATAAGCTTTCAACTCCTTTGGGTAAATATCAAGGAGCACAACTGCTGAATCATGGCCTTTGAGTTTTCAACATTTATACCAATAAGGGTATGTCCTGAACAGATGTTTAGCACAGCATGAGATATTACTTAGACTTGATATTCAGACTACTCTCAGAAAATGCAAGTGTCTTGTAGTTTTCAAAGTTTTCTATGTTTAATAAAATATATTGTACAAGGTGAAGTATTCATCTTGTAAGTAAAGATTAATATGCACCTAAAGTATCTGAGTAGAGTAAATATTCCAAAAAAGCCATTTTGATATAAGGCACCAATGAAAAGTGTGTGTGTGTGTGTGTGTGTGTGTGTGTGTGTGTGTGTGTCTGCGTATGTATGGAAATCCACAGATATCAATATTTATATGAGGCCCTTAGCAACTTAGCAACTGTTTCCTTTCAAGAGAAATGTTCACAGGTGAAACTTTAATTTTATTCTTAAATGCAACAATGGCAAAAAAAAAATCCTATTTTTTTTCCTTTTTAGCAAGAAGTTCCTTGTTTATTCATCTTTTTTCATCTAAATTTAACTTTTTAGATAGGAAAAAGAATGATTGCCCTTTTGTTCATTGACAGGCAAATTCTATTACAAACAAAGCAGATTATAAACAAATAAATTGAGAAAGTGATATAGACACAAAAGATCTTGTTTTTTTCCAAGTATATTTGGAAAAAATAGTAAAACTTTTTACAAATATAGCACTTCAACCCTGCCCCACCCTGACAATCCTTTTTTATTATTCATTACTAAGCTGAAATAGAGCTGTAAGAAATGTATGTTTCTGGTTAGCTTTTAAAGATAAATATGTCTATCTAATAAATAGGAGGTCCAGCTTTGGATCAATGAACTAGGAGCCAGGATTCCTACAATTAATTCATGAATCTTTGACTGATTTTTCCATAGATCTGGGAAGAGCCACTTAAGTTCTCTATATCTTCCCTTTGCAATGTGAATAATAACACAGCATATACATCACTGGACCTTGTAACACTTTAATTCTTCACAAAAGCACTTTAAAATACTTTGATGGGAAGTACTATATTAAAGCAAATTATTACTATTATTCATTTAGCTGATTGTAAAACATTGTGAACAAAGGAAAACATGACCTCATTGCATGCTAGATAAGGGAAGTAGGAAATCATTAATGTAGCCATATTTCTCGGAGTAAACAATTTCAGTTCTACAAGAAGTTGTCACTGATAGAGACATGACCGTCACTACTTGATGTGCTTGCACACCACTCACTATGTTAAATCTAATAGGCAATTTTGTTTCCTGCATGAAATAGAATTAAAAAGTTACCCTTTCTTCTTGGTATTTTGTATCAAAAGAAGCTCATATTCAAATATCCTTCATGTTGAGGTTTCTTACCTAGGGAGAGGCAACAGGTTTATAAATCTTATAATCTAGCAATAATTTTCAACATTAATCCTCTCATTGGTTCAATAAAGACATAATGACATGTGTATTTTTTAAAATGTTTTAGCTGTTAATTGAAGTCAACTTTTGTCTAGTAAGATAATGTTTATTTACTATGTCTTTTCTAATGAATTTTTAAAATGTAATTTTTAAGCTTCACTTCCTCTCTCCTGGCCATTAACTGGGGATATTTTTATGCTCCACAAACGAAGTCCTTATGCAAAAATCAAGCTTAACTTTCCTATGCCTTATTGAGAACATGTATCCCCACTTTCAAAGACTACAAGCCATCAAGGATGTGTTGGCATTTTTTCCCTTAAAAGAAACCAGAAACCTCTTGCTTTTGCCCAGCACAGTCATTGATCAGAGTGTTCTCTTAAATTGACTTGTCATCAGAGAAAACCTCATTTTCTTTCTTCCTTCCTCTCTCTCTCTCTCTCCTCAGTGAAGAGGTCACTGATGGGAACAAGAATATATCACAAAAAAGAGTTTAGAATTTCTCCTTGGCCTTTTCAGAAAGCTACATCCAGCGCAAGTTCACAAAACATCACATTTCACAGGACACAGTGCCTTAAAATAGAAAACCAAGAAACTGCAGAGAATACCTATTATTGTTTTTCAAAAAAAACATTGCCTTTGAATGTGAGAAAATTATAAGAATTTACGATTTATGAATAATTACAACTTTACTATTCATTGGGTTTATTTGCCTTCTAGAATGGCCATTTGTTCTGATCTATAGGATTCAGGTCAGGTATTATGATGTGGTTTGATATTAGGTAGTATAAATAGACTCAGAATAGACCTGTAGTTGCTTGAAAAAATCTCAAAAAACAAAAACAAAACCTTGGTTTTTTATGAAAAGATTAGAAGAATTGATTTTAGAAGAACAGATTTAAGAATTAAGGACACATTTATTAAATGGGCCTAGGAAGAACTAAGAAATAGTCCAACCAATATGCTTTGACAGCAATTCCACCCCTCTATGGGTTTCAGACTTAGTATAGGGCTTCCTGCCTGAGGACCAAGATTTCCTTCTGTTCTGTTCACTGCTATATCCCCAGCACTTAGAGCAATTCCTGGCACAAAGGAACACTCAAACATTGTTTAATGAATGAAAGAAAGAGTGATTCCTGCTCCTCTGATTCTTGAATAAGTAAAAATGTGTCCTTAACCAAGTTGATATTTAGTATTTATGATTGCAATCAGTCTAGCCTCTGATTAACAGTAAGTAGTAATGCTCCTCAGGTCTTTCTTGGCTACTGGTTTAATTGGATCATTCCTGTTGAGGTATGATTTTTCATTATAAATTACTGTTTCAAAGTCCTGCACCAAGGGTTTCTCTACCATCTGAATTTTCTTTTTTGCTCTTTTAACCTTTACTCTTGCCTAGAACTTTTCTTAATATACAGATTTTTCTGCCTCTACTCAGATTTTCACATTTAAAATGCAATGTCTTCATTATTTGTCATTTATGATATCTCTATTTGATATTTCAAGTAGCTTCTGAAATCCCCATTCTTAGCTAAAGACTACCTGGGATAATTTTAAAATAATTTCCCCCCATGTCAGCTCTCTTCTAATATACAACAGTCTATACATTTTATATAGACACATGTTCATCTATTTGTTCAATATTTCTTATTCAGTTTGAGCCTATCGCTGGGAAGAAATAAAAAGACCAAAGTAAAGAAAGTTAATAGAAAATAATGAAGAACAAGCCATAACACACACATTGTTATGCTTTCATGAATTTGAGTCATACTGTGAAAGACTACTGAAGTTTCAATAGAAACTTCTAACATTCTTTCATTTGTCTTAACAGTTGAAAATTGATTCTTTGCTTGATTATAAAGACAGAAGAGAAAGGAAGTTGACAGCTAACACTCTTTTCCCAATCAGAAGTGGGTGGGATGGGATAAATATCGAGTCATAAATATTGTGTTGTTATCAAAGAAAATGAAAAGAGAAAGATTGTTGCTGAAGTCCCAAATTATAGCAGATGGGTGATGAGAAATTTCTGGGCCTCAGTTTTCTCATTTACGTTAGGAATAATGATAATGTCAGTAATATCATAATACAAAAAGTCAGCATATATGAGCCCTTGAATTCGAACCTGCTATTTACCATCTCACAGATTCTAAGAGATACTTGCCACAGGGCATATAACACTGTTTTCTTGTTTGTTTGTTTGTTTTAACTTGGGGGGTTTTTTGGCCTTTAAATCTAAATTCCTATTTTGCTTGACTAGAATACTGCTTTATCACTTTAAATTAAATCCTAGGTTAGAAACTTTTATTTAAATTAGACTTACTTTAGAAGTCAAGAGCACAGCTTGGGAATCAAACCTAACAGGGCTGAAATCCAGGTTCTGACACTTTCTAGTTGATTAACTATAGGTATATTAATTTCAGAAACTATTTTCTCTTTGGTAAATCGAGGATACAAAAATTGACTGAACTGCTGAAACAGTAAATAGCATGTACGTATATTTAGCAAAGTATGAAACATACTATGTGCACAACAAAAGGGACACTACTTTTCTAATCACGTAAACTCTTCCTTGGCCTTTTCCCCCAACACCATGGGAGAAGATGGCATGAGGTGATTAAATGAAAACATTTCATGTAAAAGTGGTTCACAAGTGAACAGAAGATTTAGCCAATACAGTTTTATGTGTATTTCTTCATTCCTCATCGTGAAATCACCACCTTATTAAAGATTGCTTTAGTTGTGTATTACTGAAGACTTATTTTCATCTTTGATTTCACCTTGCAGGTGGAGTGGGATGAACACCCATGTCTTCCCAGGGTCTACTAGAAAAACCACAGTTTTTGCCTTTTTTTTTTTTCATCCTGAGAGCTATTTTGCTCTTAAAGATGTTATCTACCACTGATGTAAATATTTTGTGAATTTCTTAGGTGTTCTCTCTCATCCCTTCTATTTTTTCTAATATAGTCCAAAGAAATAAACAAGCCTAGTATAAAGTTTAGGCCTCCCTAAATCAGGAAAAACTCTACATGGAGTTGGGCTAAATCAGTTTACCTGTCAAACTGAAATTAAATCACTCCTACTTTCCAACAGGTTAATCAGTTAGCATATAGAAGTGGATTCTTTGTGGTAGAAAGCCAATAGACACGTTTTCTTTAGCTACAACCAAAGTATTAACTTCTAGGAGAATCTCCGCAGTCATGACAACTATGAAAATGGATTATCATTGTAGGAAGTAGAATATAAGGAGAATAGCATTGGATTTGAAGCCATACAGATCTGGGTTTGAATTCTAGGTCTGTCTCCTATTTGCTATGTATGTAATCTTAAGCAAGTTATTCAAACTGTCAGAGACTTAATTTTCCCTTTTGTGAAATGGCAGTAATATCTTCACTAGATGGTGGCTATGATTTAATAAGATAATATCCAGAAAGCATAGGGCTTGACACATGGTTAGTACTTAATGATTTTATTTCCCACCTTTATCATAAGTGATAATTATTGCTTATAAAACTCTCTTTTATGTGAATGTTTTCAAAGACAATGTACTAAACTTGACAATTCAATGGCTTTAAGAGTAAAGACCCTGCAAATTTGAAGTAGCCAAAATGACATACATTATCTAGAATCAAACTGATTTTTGTGAATTCAGAGCAGGAATATGAATTTTCAAAGCTGTATTTTTCAAATATACTGAAATGATTTTGAGCAGTGTTCAGAGGAGAAATAAGGGATACAATACAATTTATCTTTTATTTTATTACATAAATTGTATCTGCATAAGACTCATTAACGATGGATTCTGCCAAGACTATGTAATCACTATGTGTTCGTATAAGTTTTCAGTCTTCTGAGGCCCATTAAAAGTCATGTTTGAGGTTCCATGGCTAGACATTGACTCCACTGATATTTGAGCCAACCTGTAATTTCTTATTTCAGCATTCATACTACAAAAACATATTCAATAAATATTTGCTGCATGTCTAATAGGTGTAATAAAGACCACTATTATCTGTAAACAAATATCAGTTGATGGACAGAAAATGAGACTTATCTTTGCAATCAATATTTAATAAAAACAAAATAATTTCTTTATTTGAGATAAATATTTCTAACATTATGAGTTTCTCTTGAAACTTTGTGAGATTATTAGAAATGTGAAGAATTCCTTTGAATACACATATTTATTTATAGTATCAAGGATTGGCAAACTTGTTTACACAGGTTTATAAAATCTATCAAACCACATTTAAAATGTTTCCATTTCACAAAAGTTAAAACATAGGCCTAGCCATGTACTTAATTGCTTAATTTCATACTTGTATTTACATTTTAATGCATATGTGTTTGATTCATTTACATTTATTTAAATATTGCTTTTAAATTTATTTACTTTGTTCTTAGGTAATGTCTTTCTTTGTAGGAGCTCAAAGCCCTCTATAAATGTTAATGGGCATTTTCACAATACCCTTATGAAAGAGATGGCAACGAGTTCTGTGAATTTTACTGATGTCATTTTTCAAGGGACCAAGACAATGTTAATACATGAAACCTCAGAATCTTAGTAGTGCTAGTCCCTAAGAGGAATGTGTAACATAATGAAGTAAGCAGATTTCACTCTGGTTTCTCCTTTGTTGTCATCAAAATGTTATGAAAATGGTACACAATTGGTTAGAGAAGCTACCATATGTTTTCCTGGGGGTAAGAGAACCTATTTTCTATTTCCTTTCTGCTTCACTGTTGATAGTCATGACCACTAATTCTTCTCCTCTCCCAACCTTCCACAGGTTAGGAAGTAGATGATAATTGTGCTCACTTATAAATTATCTTCCAGAAGTATGCTCTTAAAAAATTTGGGGAAAAATTAAGCCAAATTAATATTTAGTGACTAAGTTCTTAAATATAATTGAAAATCAATGCTATTGAAAAGGACAAAACTAACAAGACCTTTTATACTTTGTGTTCCTAACCCAATAACTACCATGTGCTAGAATTTTTTAAAAACATTTATGAATTGCACTAAATTTATTAGACTGTACAACACTCCAACATGCCTTTGATATATAAGGTAAATTGATAATTAATGTTTCTTGTGCTTACGAGTTCAAATGGTTACTTCACATAGCACCAGGTGGATAATTTCTGTTAAGTTAGCAAAATCTACAATTTTCACTTTAAAGGAAATTAAAGACTGGTTCCTAAATGATATATAATCTCCTGTGGAAAAAAATAGAACTTACATGATTTTCTGTATTTAAATTTGACTTAATAAAATGTACTCGAGTACGAAAAAAATCTGAATCACATGAGTTACAGTTATGATTATCAAGTAAAGAAAGGGATGGGCAATCACTGAATTAGTGCCCAGAGAGAATTTCACAGTTCACAAGAGAGAGGAGCAGCAACAAACAGCCATTCATAAAATCCAAAGCTGTTGCTATATTGAAAAAGAATAATCTTTACAAATGAAAACAGTGCTCTACAATTAATGGTAATATTTGATAGAAACTAAATTCTCTGGGCCTCAACAATTAGATTATCAACAAGTTGGTTAAGGGATATGAGAGGACATCCACTCATCTCTGTACTCTGCTGTGATTTCTGACTCAGTCTCAAATTACCCCTTTTCTAGTTAGAAAAAAAATGTGAAATTTATCCTATGAAGATGATTTATTTTTTGTATTCTTGTTCCACAGCCTGTAATTCTTAATTGTTCCAAAAATATCTTTTGAACAGATTTCTTCTGATTTTCTTTACCTAAAACCTTCCTTTTATATGCATGTATGAGCTCTATAATAACTTTTTACATATAAAATAACGTAAAACTAATACACATAAGAAAAAATTATTAATTGAACACTTAGGTCATCTAATTCTCATTAAATTTCCTATGAGACAGCTCTATTTTTGTTACAATATTCCCATTTTATAATAAACCAAGAAACAATCTTAGAATATTAAGTAACAACCATGGTCACACATCTTAAAAGTACTAAAACCTGGATTCACATCCCAAATTGCCTAACATTAGAGTGAATAACACTGAATGCACATCATTGAAATCCAACTTATCATTGCTGATGAGTATCTAATAAAGAAAAATTAGTTAACTTTTTGCTTTTTATTTTATTAGTCTAAATAAAGAAATAATAAACTTCTCATTAAGTGAAATTATCTCAGGAGAAAAAAGATGGTGAATTAAAACAGTCTACTAAGAAAGAATGGAAATTTTCTAGTAGAAATTTTACTTAAAAAAACTATTCTTGAAAATATAATTGGGCACACATTAAAATATCATCAAGGTTATTAGAAGCCATTGTTATGATGAAATAAGATAAAAACTAATTTTGCTAAATGGAATCAACAAGGTCTTTAAACACAATTATATTTAAACCATAATAGGAGCACTGAGCTGTTTTATGAGGCAATAATCTGGTTCCTGCGTGGATAAACTATAAGGCTGAAGGCTGGTTATAGTTTTGCAGTAAGAGAATTGTATTATTGCCTCATAAAATTGTTCAACACTTTTCTCATTGTGATTATTCTACAAGTCTTTGAGAATTTGCTTTTAAATAAATGGCAGTACAATAGTAAGTACTTATATGAAAAAAAAATATGACAAAGAAACAAAGTGATGAAGGTAGACAGCATCCCTGTAGATAATAAATAATTGTCTTAGGCCTAAAGAAGTAGTTTTTTTGTAATGTGATAAGGTAACAATTCTCAATTTTTAAGATTTTCTTGATTTAAAAAAAAATACTTTTACTTTCTAGTATGTCTGGTCACCAGTCTCCATAGGCGGGTAATAAAGAGGTCTTTTGTGTTTGTAATGGAATCATCTTCCCATGGATCTAATGTTCATATAATTCCCATTAGGCAAAAATATGTACTTCCAATTTTATTAAGTTTTTCTTCAGTTTACTGTCTTTACAGGAACATGTTATTAAATTTCATCCTGTTCTTTCACTTTACAAATGTTTGTCATTTAATAATCATCTTCAGTTAACATTTCTGCAATATATTTCAGTGCACTGAAATATGACTTAGGCTTAAGAAGAATTAAATATACATTATTTGAGATAGGTCAAAGACCTTTACTGTATTTCACTGTCTAACGGAACTTTCTATGTATACAGATAAAAGTACTGTAAAACTCTGGATCTATGACCAGTAAGGCATATTTTTTTCACAGTTAACTTTCATTCCCAAAGTATACCCACTTTTCATGCAGAGATAGCCCAGAAGACTATCAAATCACAGCACCTGGCTCAGTATCTAAGACCTCATGGTCTAAGTCAGGTTCAAATGTGGTTCCTCTTCAGAAAACTATGAACTAAAATAAATGAATAATCTGCCCTCCATATATTCAATATACAATGATGAAATAGGGACAAGCTAAAAAAAAATTAAAAAGGAGGAGAAAATTGGAGGCACACAAAAGTAAGTAGTTCATAACAATTCAGAAATCTTGCTGAGCAAATATTTCCAGAACCCCTTAATCTGGGGTAGGGAATGCTTCTTTAAATAGGTCTAGTCCTCCATGGGTATAGGTCTCCATTCTGTTTCTTTGCAACATTGTTTATCATCATCCTTCCCTGGCCACATCTGAAAAGAACAAGGCAGACTATGTACATCTTGAAAATAGAGGAGTTTTCCTAGTCTGCTTTCTGCCTGGCCAATGTTGGGGGGCAGATGTCTTTTTCAATCTTTGAAAGTCACAATCTCATTTAATCCAGAATGGTAATAGAGCTCTGTTAAAAATTTATTTTATATATTTTAAAAACTATATATTTGATCCCAAGCAACTTCATGTGCCATGAGCACAACCCATTTTTTGAAGCACCTTTTAAAATGCACTTCAAAGCAATCACCTATGTTAGCAATATTCTATCATGAAATCTCTTTGTCCAACACTACAAATGAGTTAGGTTTATTTTCTGCCTTCCAGATTATCCTAAGTGATAGTTTTAAACTCCACTTGTTTCACCATTGTGTAGCAAAGTTGGCCAGTTCTTCATCCTCCCATAACAGTTTCATCACCGTCTGTCACTCCTACCCAAAGCCAATGCCGTTATTTTTAGTTCTCATTATATTAGCAATCTAATCCTGTAATGAGTTTTGATTTTAGTCATATTTCTGCTGCACTTATGCTGCATAAAATAAAACTCAAGATATCAGGGACTTTCAACAACTTTTATATTTCTTGATAAGGATCTATGCAGCCTCTGGAGGCATGACATCTCTGTAGTCATCTGGGGCATGCTATTCTCAGTCAGAGAGCAGAAGTACAGGATTCCAAGCCAAATAATACAAGTATTTTTACTGCCTTTGTTTGTGCCCATCCCCTAATATAGTCCATGACAAAAGCAAGTCACATGGCCAGGGATATATACTCCACATACTTGACTGGGAGTAAGTGCAAGGCCCCAAGGTGAAGAATGTAAATGTGTACACCTATTACAAGAAGGGAGTGAAGAAGTAAAATAAAAATATACATGTTAGGTCTTCCCTGGTGGGGCAGCGGTTGAGAGTCCGCCTGCCGATGCAGGGGACATGGGTTCGTACCCCGGTCCAGGAGGATCCCACATGCCACAGAGCAGCTAGGCCCGTGAGCCATGGCCACTGAGCCTGCGCATCTGGAGCCTGTGCTCTGCAACGGGAGAGGCCACAACAGTGAGAGGCCCGCGTACCGCAAAAAAAAAAAAAAAAAAAAAAAACATTTTAGAAGGAATTAACAAATCCACAATCATGGTGGAAGACCCTAACAAACATCTGACTGGAATAAAAAATTAGGTTGAAAGATGTAAGAATACTAAAATATAATTAACTTGGTATATGTCATATAGCTAAAGATATACAGACTTTATTCCAAACACAAATACCTAGAGACAAATGAAAATGGAAGCACAACAATCCAAAACCTATGGGGCACAAGAAAAGCATTTCTAAGAGGGAAGAATACAGCAATACAATCTTACCTCATGAAACAAGAAAAATCACCAATAAACAACCTAAATTTACACCTAAAGCAACTAAAGAAAGGACAAAGAAAACCTAAAGTTAGCAGAAGGAAAGAAATCATAAAGGTCAGAGCAGAAATAAATGAAATAGAAATGAAGAAAACAATAGAAAAGATCAATGAAACTAAAAGCTGGTTCTTTGAAAAGATAAACAAAATTGACAAACCTTTAGCCAGACTCATCAAGAAAAAAAGGGAGAGGACTCAAATCAATAAAATTAGAAATGAAAAAGGAGAAGTTACAAGGGACACCACAGAAATACAAAGGATCATAAGAGACTACTACAAGAAACTATATGCCAATAAAATGGACAACCTGGAAGAAATGGACAAATTCTTGGAAAGGTACAATCTCCCAAGACTAAGCCAGGAATACATAGAAAATATGAACAGACCAATCACAAGTACCAAAATTGAAACTGAGATTTAAAAAACTCCCAAAAAACAAAAGTCCAGGACCTGATGGCTTCACAGGCAAATTCAATCGAACATTTATAGAAGAGTTAGCACCTATACTTCTGAAGCTATTCCAAAAAATTGCAGAGAAAGGAATACTTCCAAACTCATTCTATAAGGCCACCATCATCCTGATACCAAAACCAGACAAAGATATCACACACAAAAAAAGAAAATTATAAAAATAAATTTAACCATGTTGCAGGAGAAAAAACCCTCAGTAAATTCTACCTAGAAATCATAGAGACAGCACTCTTTGAATAGGAATATAATAGATGTTGACAAAAGGGGAAAAATGTAAAATAAGAATTGAATACATTTGGAAACCAGAAAATAACTCTTAGATCAAAGAGAAAATGGAAATAGAAATTATACTCTATTTAGAAATTACTGAAAATTAGAAGACTCATATCAAAACTCATCAGTGTAACCAGAATATTTCTCAGAGGCAACTGTGTAATCATAAGTGCATTGTTTAGGAAACAAGAAAAACTGAAAATATCAAAATAAGCTTTTCATACAAGAAGTTATAACAAGAATAGCCAAATTAACACAACGAAGTAGAAAGAAGGGATTAGTAAAGACATAAGGTAGTGCTTAACAAAACAGTGAACAAAAGGGGGCTTGAATAAAATTAAAGCTATATTAAATACTGCTTAATACATATAAATTTGAAAAATCCAAATTAAATGGAAGTTTAATAGAAAAATGCAAATTCACTAAAATGGACTCAAATATATGAAACACTCATTAAGAGCATAGGAAAAAAGCAAAAATTTCCAATGCCTGGTTCAAAGTTGTAATACCAACATCAACATTGGATTTAAAAAAATATATATTACATACAAATATAAAATATAGATAGCCTTCATATATAATCATACAATTAAAGATTTAAAATATTAGAAGATTAACTACAGTAGTACTACTAAAATAGTATAGTACTACTGATCATGACCAAATATAACTCATCTCACAACACAGAAGGTGGGCTCAAAATTAAAAGTTTTGATGCAAATTTAAATGTGTAACATAGTATGACCTTTTAAATATATATATATATATATTTTTTTTAAAAGCATTGGTCAATCAAACCTCAATAAAGTGGGTTTTTAATGTGTTGATAAATTAAAAATCATTTTAAATTAAAAAATACTAACACATGCCTTTTCCATATATATATAGATGCATGTGTGTCAATACATACACACACATATACACATCTACAAAAGAACAATAGAAGAAAACCTATTTTTAAAGGAAGTTTTATAGAACATGAAGTAAAATTATTAAGAATAAAACATTAAAAGCATCCTTATAAACTTAGGAACAACACAGGTGTGCTTCCTGTTATAGCTACTATCCCATAAGCACAAAAGTGATTTAATACAAAATAGAAAACAAAAATGTAAAATATCTAGAGTTTAATCCAATAAAATCATACAGGACCAAATGAAGAAATCTGTAAAATTTAGATAGGGAGTTCCCTGGAGTTCCAGTGGTTAAGAGTATGAACTTCCACTGCCGTGGGCCCAGGTTCAATCCCTGGCTGGGGAATTAAGATCCCTGTAAGCAGTGTGGCAAGGCCAAAAAAAAAAACCAATCTGTATAAGGGAGAAACATATTTTTGGAAGAGAAGACATGATTTTAGAAAGATAACAGGTTACTGAAATAATCTACTAATTCAATGTAATCCCAAAGAAAACTCTAAAGGAATACTTTTCAGTTTTGACAAGCTGGTGATAAAATTGTCAGGAATATGAAATAATGAGACTGCAATAAAAATATTTAAAAAGAAGAATATGAAGAAGGTCTTATTGTATCTGTTAAATAACACACTATAAAATCATTTTAGTACTGGAGAATAGAATTGAACAAAATAGGATAGACTAGAATAGAATACAGTAGAATACAATAGAATTAGAATAGAACAGAGGAAAAAGTACCATTGAATTTAGGAATCATAAAGTTGGCATTTCAAAAATTATTATGGCAGTGACTATCCATTTTTGAAGTATACAGAAAATTTTCCTCAGAGGTATTTAAACTAAATGTATAAAATCAAACTCTAAATATTAATATAAAATTGAATATATATATATTTGTTTTTAGTAGATAAGGTCTTAGAGAATATTTTAACACTGCTATGTGACCACAGACATATTGTTAGAAAGTGAAAGAGAATTAAGAGAATGTGGGTAAACATT